>NC_133756.1:47180365-47280365 GCF_036562045.2 Rhinolophus sinicus | reverse complement strand
AATAAATTTCGCAAACTTGTTGCAACGATGTTGCTAACTTTTTTTTTTTTATATATATCAGAGGGATTATATGAATTTGTACCAACTGGACAAACAGTTAACCAAGTTTACTATTTGGAAGTGCTGAAAAGGCTGAGTGAAAAATTTAGACGACCTGAACTTTTCACCAACAATTTATGGCTCTGGCATCACAACAATGCACCAGCTCACACAGCACTGTCTGTGAGGGAGTTTTGAGCCTGTAAACAAATAAGTGTATCGGAATGGAACACCCTCCTTACTCACCTGATCTTGCCCCCAAATGACTTCTTGGGGAAATATTGAAAGGAAGACATTTTCATGACATTCAGGACATCAAGGGTAATACGAGGACAGCTCTGAAGGCCACTCCAGAAAAATTCCAAAATTGCTTTGAAGGGTGGGCTAGGTGCTGGCATGGTGCCTAGATTCCCAAGGGGAGTAGTTTGAAGGTGACAGTAATGATATTCAGCAATGAGGTATGTCGCAGTTTTTCTAGGATGACTTCACTAGCTTAATTGCCTGACCTTGTAGGCTTAGATACTTAGGGATTCAGGATATCATGTTAGCAACTTTCAAATGGTTTAGAGAAAACAGTTTTGTGAAGAGTATACACAACTTTCTACAAGTTGGAGATTATTAAAAAGAAGAAGTGGGGGAAGAAAGCATCTACGGCGAGGCCTAAATGTGTTCCCAGCTAACACATCACTGGAGACTTCTTTGACAGTCTATTGAGAATACAACTACACTACCAGTGAGTTAACCTACCATGGCTCTAAGTGCTTGCCTGGGGCTGGGGGCCTAGAGGTGTGGATTCCAGGTGTGGCTTTGCCATTTGACAGTAGAATGAATGCCTTTGGAGAAAGTACTTGCTTTCTCTGGATGGCTCTTTCCTCATCTGTAAAGTGAGGGCTTGACATAGCTCCCTTCCAGCTCTAAAATTCAATACTGTGATTTCATCTTTTAATATGTTAGAGCTCCCCCACCAGCACTGTGGTGGTCCTTATTGCAAAGTTCTCAGTTCTCCACATCCAGCTACCCCAGGGAGGTCTCTGACTAATGTGGCGCTGCGTAGTTTGGCAGTTTGGTCAGCTTGGCCTGATTTAATTCTCCTCAGGCTGGAGGATTAGTGTTTCCGACATGCCGAGCTCCAGGAAGGGAGCACAGCCTGGTGTAATAGTACAGTAAGGGTCTTCAGGATCCACCCATGCCCTCCTCTGGCCTGTATAATTCCAGCAGCATGACTAGAGGCTCAGTTAGGTACTGGCCACAGAGAATGTTTCCTTGGAGGGTCTCCAGATGTTAATTCTGGAGATGACGTTGGATCCAGAAGGTGATGAGCCAGATGGGCAACACCGGCCCATGATGAGAGCCTCATCTTTCCACACCCAGCCCCGTCTGAATTTCAGAACGCATGAGGAAAGTTAGCAACCCCCATACACACACATGCCAACCACACATAAAAAACAGTTCCTCCAGTTGACACGTTGCCAGTGGAAATTAATATGCTGTAGTGTGCTGAGAATGCTCTCCAGTTAATAATAACCAGACTTAAGAGAATGAGAACAAGATGCAAGACTACTGAGAAATGAAGGGCAATGATCTGTATGTCATATTTTTTCATATAGCGCAAATTTCCAAATTCTAAGTGCAGTAGATTTTACATATAATTTAACTGGGGACCTTTCTGTCAGGTGTTTGTTATTAAGAATCAGTGATGTGTCAGGAGGACTTGGTTGGTTCAGAAAGAACACCAGCAGGATTTAGGAGTTTCTTTGCCAAATTATCCTAGTGCCTGGCACATAATTGATGCTCAATAAACATTTGTTGAATGAAGATAAACAGAATATTGTATTCACCTGTGAGGATGATGTTCATGGAGGTGGGCTCAGGCAGCTAACTATATTTTTAAAACATTTTGCAATTTAGTTTCTTTAGAATCCCAAACCCGATAGATTTAATACGAATTGGTTAAAACTAATGATAAATGTTTCCTCAAGGAAAGCAAGAGCTCAGTCTGAGAAATCATTTTCCACATGCTAGCTGGCATTTTGTTTCCCTTTTAATTTTTTCAGCTTCACCGCCAGGTAAGACAGTTTTGGGGATACTTTCTCCTCCACATCCCACCCTTCCAACCCTGCAGGTAAAGGCACCATAAACTAGAATGATGCTTTCTTACATGAGCACAGCAATTTCTCCAGTGCTGCTCAATCCTGCCACAGGGATGATGGCTTGCTTATAAAGCTTGGGTAATGAATAGCCCAAGATTTATTTTCACATTGATTTAGGACAGTCTTCTCTCTGTCACTGTGCCAAGACCTTCAGCACAACTAGATGCTGCGTGAAAAAGCACAAGCTTTGGAGAAAAAACAAATAGCCTGAGCTTAAATATCTTCTCCGTCACTAATCAATTGCATGGGTTGGTAATTGAGCATATTTGAGCCTCATTTTCCTCACAGCATTGTTTTTCCAGCTAAACAGGATCATATCTGCACAGCTCCTGGCACCTAGTAGGCCTGCAGTGCTGATTTTTTTCTTAGTTAATTTCCTGTGGGCCCACTTTGCCTCCCATCATTTCAGCTTTCTTGGTTTCTGCCTGCCCTTCCCTGTTTCCCCTTTCTCTCTTGGCTAACTGGAGGCAAATAAAAACTCACTAGTTCACCCTATAGTTGGACCATTTCTGTGATGCCGTTACTTACAGTGTCAGCATCGCCTGGTCCATCTCACAGGGAAGGTAAGAATTTGGAATACTTGGAAGTGCCCAAGGGCGCCTTCAGCCAGAACAGAAGTCTGACTTTGAACCATGATGACTTCAATAGAAACATATATGTTTTTTTAGGCTCACATTCGTCATTGAAGTTCACATTTCTGGTCAATTCATATAGTCCATTTTAAGAATTTTCTGTAGGGGCAGGTTCGAGTTGCATTGCCTCAGTTTCTGTGGGTACAGAGGATGGAGACACAAGCAATCACTGCAGTTGACATTCAGTACCATGGTCATCTCCAAACACTGAGTGGCTCTTACCTATCATTAGTACCATTAGGTATTATGGTCTATTTTTGACAGAGCAGCCAGAGTGATTCTTTAAAATATGACAGATACTATATAACACTCTTGCTCAGTGCTGTCCAGTGGATTCCCATGTTACCTACAAGAAAAGTCAGGGCCTTACAGCCTATGGTCTGAGTCTATGGGACCTGGCTTTGTCTACTCTGCCATCTCATCTCTTTGTCTCTCCCTTGTTTACTGTGTTCCAACCTCAAGGGCCTCTGCAGTGTCTCCAGCATGCAGAAGTCAGGGTTCCACCTCAGAACTTTCCCACCTGTTGTTCCCCATGCCTGGATGCTCATTGTCCCATTTAGCCACATTATTCAAGTCTCTGCTCAAATGTCACCTCTTCAGGGAGGTCTTCCCTGACTACCCTGTCTAAATTAGTACTGGTGACCACCATGTTCTGTCCCTTAATCAACTTGATTTTTTTGACGCACAAACACCTATTTATTTGTTTAAAGCCTGTCTCTCCTTCTAGAATATAAAATCTCTAGAATGTACAAACTGTTATTTCCATTACTGCGGTATCTCTTCAGCTTAGAGTTTTGGGCCTAAAGCTGTCCCAGAGAAGGTGCTCAGTAAATGTTTGGTGATTAAATGAAGAAACAGATTAATTGAGGACTAGCCCTGAGGCTGTTCTGTGGTTTGGTAAGAAAACGGCTGTGAAACCATTTTTGCTTTAAAGACACCGAGACGCTATGTCTCTGTAATAAGAACAACAGCCATGTAATAGCTTCACGTTATTCAACATTAGATGTCTTGCTCAATAGGAATCTGCAAGTGGTTTGTGATCATTTATGTGCTTACAATTTTATCAGTTTTGTCTATGGGAAAAGTTCATTATCTTATTCTAAGGTTATTACAAAGAAAATATGCAGTTTTTAAATTATTATACTGATAGTGCTTCCATCCATTGAACATCGTGTCACAAGAGGTCCTCTTATAATTTTAGTCATTTCCCGGACACATCCCTAAACACTCTAGCCTGACTACCTCCCGCCCCAATTCCTGCCAAACAAATCGAGACAAAGCATCAGGGGGCATAAGGTTGGGATTCTGAAGTTGGGCAGTAGTACGTACGAGACAGGTCTGGTTCAAACACGTGTGGCCTTAGAGAAGTTACTTAACATCTGTGTGCCCCAGTTTCCTCATGCCTTAAATGGGGATAATAAAGTACTTACATTAATAGGTAGCTACTATTTGAGGAGTAAATGAAATAATAATTTGATTAGCATGGAGTCATTAACTCAGTAATCATTAACATTAAAATAAAAGAGCCTAAGTGTTTGGGGCTTAAGAAAGGCAGTTCTTGCTCCTCCCCAAGATTTTCTTTTCTAATATGGGACAAGACATACATTTCTGTAGGGTATGTATTTAAAATTACACCAGTCAGCAAAAATTCATAAAATGTGTCAATATGCAAATTTAAAATGTTGGTAGATTGTTGCTTTATAAAATTCCTTTTGAATATAAGTTCTAATTGTCCTCATAGCTTTCAGCTACATGAATTTGGTACATTCAGGTCTCATCCTTTGGGTGCAGTGAGTGAATCTTTAGGAATTTTTTTTTTTTTTAGTACAATTTGTACCAGTTGCCTTTCAAAACTCCCTTGTGAGTGGCGTAAGAGGAGTAGTTCCAGTAATAGGCCTAGAGAATAACTGGTTTGCCTGTACATGGGGACACGGGGTCAGGTGTGAGAGAGTTTCACTGGGGGTGGATTCAAACTACAGCCATTTGTGTCACTCAAAGGGAGATGTTAAGAGCTGACATCTTTCTCTTAAACCACAGCGACTTCTCTTAAAGCACACGCAAAGGCATGCATTACTGACCTCACCTAAGTACTAGGGCTATTTTATTAGTATTCCTTTTGTTGAGGATCAGCTTTTATTTGGAGGAAGAAATATACTATTTTGAATGATTACGCCCGTCTCTCCTCCACATATACATGTACACATTTGAGGCTAGGGAACATCCAGCGAGACCAAAAAAAAAAAAAAAAAGAAAGATAATCCAAGGACATATCCAGGACATATCCCTGAAATGATCTTGAGTCAACTTTTGAAGGGAGAAATTCCTCCATAACCACCCGTTGTCTCTCCAGGGTAGATTTTATAGTCTGATAGGAAGTGTCCGTGCAGAGATCTGCAGGAGGCCAGGTGTATATGTGTGTGTGGTTGGAGGGGCAGCAGGATAAGGAGAAGGACAAGAAACAGATATTAGTCCAACAGAAGTAATTTCCTATTTCTTGCATATCCTCCCACTTACAATAAAAATATACTTTTCCAAATTGCACATCGGCTATTTGCAGTGTCTGAGACAGAATGCCTGGGCTGTGATTTTTTTTCCAAGCAGGAAACCAGGAAATGAGTCATAAAACATTAATACTGCCTTAAAATAGGGTAGGGTGATCCAAAGACGAGCTCGAGTTGAGCACCAGAGGGAAGCTACACCTCCAGAGGCGAAATTTCATTAAAGAGGGCTTGCCCTTTCCCATGGAGAGTTCTGAGTCTGGCTTCTTGAAGCTGGGAGGGCTGTGTCATGCTGAGGGGGAATCCTGGCTGCTTCTCACATATGTGGAGCACACCTCTTCTCAGAAACAGAAATAACTGGAAAAGGAGGCAATCTTTCTATTCTAAACAAAAGGATCCTAACACATCAGCTGGCCCATTATAAGTGTTTTTGTTTCACAAGCTCAATTCAATTTAGGACCTCACTAATCTGGATATGTGATAACTCAGGAGATGCTGGCTGAGATACAGAGTAATGGGCACAGATTCTGGAGTCAGACGGATCTAGGTAAGAATCCTAGCTTTGTCTCTTATTAGCTGTGACCTTGAACAATTTATTTACTCTTTCTCAGTCTGTTTTCCCTCTGCAAAACTGGGGCAATTATATCTAATTGTAAAGTAGTTTTGAGGATTAAATGAGATAATGAATGCACTAGAGGCGATTAAAAAGTAAAGTCACATTACATTTCATATTTAAATTGTCCTAAGCCCTCACCTTACTGATTATAGGAAGGCCAATTTTCCACTAGATCCCCTTCCCCAAGTTATTTCTGGGAATAGCAGAGAAAATACTTATAAATTCTACAAATTAACCCTTATAGTTATTACTCCTTGGAACGATTTAGCTCTAGATATCTCCTGTAACCTCATGCCATTGTATAACTCACTTCTCTGGATTTGAATTCATTCAAATGAAGCCATAGCTAGCCCATATACTTCCTTTTTGTGAATCAGCAAAAGGCGACCCTTCCAGATAGGGCCACAGTTTCATGAGCAGATGAGACCTTTGGATCAGTTAGAAAATGATGGTCTCTGTATCCAAGTGGACTCCGCCCCATATCACGATCCATGGTTTGCTGAGGGGAGTGCAGGTTGGATCTCTGCCCTCCCCTTTCTTCCTCAGCCAGATGCTTTTAGGCAATAAAAAAACAACATACAAGTATGAGCAAGAGCCTGGGGTAGTGTCTGCCTGCACATAACCGAAAATCCCAAAGCAACACTGGTTTAAATAACATAAAGGTTTAGTTGCTGCTCGTGTAAAAGGAAGTAGTCCTTCCAGGGTTGATCTGTCTACTTTGTAGTGTCATTAGAGTCTAGTTCCTGATTTTCTGCTCCGCTATCCTAAGTATATGGCTTCCATTGTCAAGGTCATATAATGGTCCATGAAAGCTGCAGAGCTCATGCTATCTCATACAAGTTCTAAGTAGTAGGAAGGAGGAAGGCATGAAGATGGGCATGGCCTGTGCATAGAAGGATATTTTTTGCATAAATCTTATTGACCAAAAGTTGATCATAGACCACATGTATCTGCAAAAGAAACGGAGATGTCATTTTTTAGCTGGGCACATGGTTGTATGTTGATTCTATTATTGAAGAAGAGGTGAAAATGGATGTTGGGGTTAGTCAATTGACAATTTCTCATAAGACTTTTCTTACTCCCACTTCTACACTGCTCTAAATATGAATCCAGTCACTCCCTTACAATTATCAACCCCTCCTCCAGTTCCAACCTGCTAAGCATCTGATTTAATAAAATATAATTGAACGCAGGAGAGGATAAAGAAAGCAATACTGCAGAGAGTGGATGTCAATGAAGCACATGGGCTCTAGAATCAGATTGTCTGGGTCCATACGGTGGCTGCAGGATAATTGCTTAGCTGTAAAACTTTGTATCTTCTGTATCCCCCTAGCTTTTCTGGGCTTCAGATTTTCCCATCTGCAAAATAATAGTCATGAGTATTAAGTGAGATAGTACACAGGTAGCCCATTTAGTGCAGAGTGGAGGTATTTTTACAAATTAGCACTCTAAAGGTTTTGAGAGCAGATGGGCTATGACATATCTCTGGCCATAGTTTCTTGCAGGACACTTATAACATTGTTAATCCATCCTCCATTCTGTGATGATATTTATGAAGTCCTCCTTAATGTCAAAAGACCCTCTGATCCCTAACTGCCTGCTGAGATTTACCCTTGGTTTGCTCCATCGTATCCTTGAATAGCTGGAAAACTTGCATTTGAATAGTTAGTATAATTCCCATTCTTTGTGGCAAGTGAACATTTCACTTGGCTTACCTTTGTCAGCCATTATTAATCAAAACTATTTGCCAGAAATAAATGGCAGAAGGAAGCCACAACAGGAGTAAAGATAACAATGCATTCAACTCTTTGAGAGTGTCTGCATCTGACTCCCATGTTCCTTGACACACGTGAATAGTACGATCTGCTCTATTGGCTCTCACGTATTACCCACGTGGCCGTGTGTAGACTATATTGGATGGCCATATACAAATGCTCTCCTTCTTGATTGATTTATTTATTTTTTTCGAGTGAAATATTTTAGAGACAACAGAATTATAATGAGTCATTATGGTGGTCAGTAACATTAAATGAGTTAGAAGTATGTATAAAAATTATACTACTTAACTGAGGGAAAGTGAAGAAATAAAACTGATATACACTACAACCAAGAGTGATTACTTTTGGGGTTTAAGGCTGTGATGCCCATTTGAAGGTCTTTGCCTTGATCCCCACAGGTTCCCAAGTAGCAGAGGCCCCAGGTCTCATGAGAATCTCTAGATCTCACAATGCTTCTCCCTTCTAACCCCCCCACCAGTGTTGGTTCTCAGCACGTAACATAGTTTGGGCCCTCCTCTGCTTCTGTTCAAGACCATGCTTTTCCTACCTGAGCATTTCCTAGCCAGAGCAATTGGCAAGAAACAAAACCAAACCAAACCAAACCAAACCAAACCAAACCAAAACAAAACAAAACAAAACAAAACAAAACAAAACAAAACAAAACAAAAAACAAAACCACCATTCACTTCCTTCACTAGAAACTCCTAACCTCACCCAGAGGTATCTGACCTCCATTGTCCAGACAAGACAATCACAAAAGTTGGGAGTATATTGCTCAAAAAGTAGGTTGCTTGCCAATTTAAGTAGTTCCAAATTAAGTAATGTGTGGGCTCTAAAATGCAGTCTAAATCCCTATTTTTGGAAACATATTTCTCTACATCTGAAAAGATATATAGTGCAGCTAAAGTTTGATCTAGTTTATATTGTAGTAATAAACAAAATACTTAATATTTTAGTCAATAGCATTGTCATTAAGATTTATAGTGACAGCACATTTTTCCCAAAAGCCATGAACAGAAATTTGCTTTGCATTAGTAAGTTTTCCTCATAATAATCTCAACCTCACACCCCCAAAAGGATGTCCCAAAGGTCTCTATCTGGAGAAATGGAAAATTGTCAACCACTCTAGAATTGCATCTCTGCTGTTTTAAAAAGAAAATAAAAAATTCTCTTTCACTGGAGACCTCACTACAAATATATATCTTGGCAGTGATTAACATATGATAAGTGCTAAAACAGTAGCTATTGTTTCTAGCTGCTTCTTTCTAAAATAATACTGTTCATAACTTTGGATAAAGGGCTGCTGTAAAATAAGGTTACAATATTGTAAAATCAAGATCATGCAAGAGAAAAGACCTATGTTAATAACAAAAGGCAGTACGTTACTATGAGTTTTGTTGGAGCCAGACAAGGAAAGGAAACATGTCAAACTTTATAACTCAAAGATGACTAGGCTCACTTATTCTTCAAGGGAGCAATTTTTTCATTGCAGTGCATTCTAAAAGATATCCCCTCCATGGAATCTTCTAAAGAAGGCACTGAGAGACATAATACCGTGTTTCCCCAAAAATAAGACCTAGCCGGACAATTGGCTCTAGCCCATCTTTTGGAGCAAAAAGTAATATAAGACCCTGTCTTACATTATATAAGACCCAGTCTTATATTATAGTAAAATAAGACTGGGTCTTACATTAATTTTTGCTCCAAAAGACACATTAGACCTGATTGTCTGGCTAGGTCTTATTTTCAGGGAAACACAGTATGCAGTTTCCTTGCAAACAGATTTGTAAAATCTATACTAATAGGTTTCATATGGCAACTTCTTGTAAGAACTGAGCATAGCTAAAAGCACAGGGTGTTTGTACAACTTAAGACAATGCTAAGGGCAGCTAGGCTGAAGTGCAGTCTGCTTGGGGAGTAGATGCAAGGCTTGTGCTTTAAGGCTTACTGCTCAAATATTCCTTCCTCTTAGCTGTATTGCAGACATTTAGGATGAACTGTCTGTCTAGTGGTTATTATTTTCAGAGCATGTAATAAAAACCAAAGGAGTAGTTGATAAAGTTGAATGTGACCTTGGATGTATCTTCAAGAAATGTTTGCTGAGTGCATTGAAATACAAAGATAATGTCTGTAAGTACTTAAATACAAATATATATTGCCAAGTCTTTTATTATAAAAATACAATAAATGCAATACAGAAATTTGGTTAATCAAAACATTACTTACACTCCTGTAAGACCAGTATAATACCTGTGGTGATTTTAAATTATATCCATAAATTCTTTGATAATCCTCCTTTCTAAAGATGGAAGCTAATTTCTCTCCCCTCAAGTGAGGGCTGGATTTAGCGACTTGACTCTAACCAGCCAGCCATGTGAGTGAGCCTTCTTGGAAGCAGATGCTTTAGCCCCAGTCGAGCTTTCAGTTGACTGCAGCACTAGCCCACAGCTTGACTGAGACCTCATGGAGACCCAACCAGAACTACCCAGCTCAGTGATTCTCAAATTCCTGACCTACAAAAAAACTGCAGATAATACATGCTTGTTGCTTTAAGCTGCTAAATTTTGAGGGTAATTTAGTTACACAGGAACAGATAACTAATATGATCACCATTAATACCCTTTTGGTTTATTTACTCCCATTTTTTTTCCCCTCTGCTGCAGAGAAGTATTTGCTCAATAGGTCCCATCAAAATGTGCATAAACTCGTCTCTTACGTTTTTTTTTTTAACTTAATGTTTGAGAGGCAACATAATGAAGTGATTGAGAATGCAAACTACGGTGCCAACTTACATGAGTTTGAATCCCACCTCCTCTCTTTCTATGTGATTTTGGGTACGTGACTTTCTTTGTGCCTAATTGTTTTTGTATGTAAATTGGACATGATAATGATACATATAGAGTTATTGTGAAGATTAAGTGAGTTAATATGATTAGAAGAGTGGCTGGTGCAAATAAGTACTATAGAAAAGCAAGTGATTGCCACACCATATGATTATTAACAATTACTTTTCCCTCATTTTTTATTGTGGTAAAATATGCATAATGAAATTTGCTTTCTTTACCTTTTTTAAGTGTACAGTTCAGTGGTATTAAGTACATTCACATTGTTGTGCAACCATCACCACCATTCGTCTCCAGAACTCTTTACCTTGCAAAACTAAAACTCTGCAGGCATTAAATAATACTTACCCATTCTCTCCTTCCTCCAGCCCCTGGCAAACACCACTCTATGTTTTGTCTCGATGATTTTGACTACTCTAAGTACTTCATAGAAGTGGCATCATACAGTATTTATTGTTTTGTGACTATCTTATTTCCCTTAGCGTAATGTTCATTCATGTTATAGTGTGTCAACATCTCCTTCCCTTTTAAGGCTAAACACTATTCCATTGTATATATTATACCACATTTCATTTTCCTTATCCATTGATCTGTTCTCGGACACTTAGGTTGCTTCCATGTTTTAGCTATTGTGAATAATGCTGCTACAGACATGGATATACAAATATCTTTTTGAGATCCTGCTTTCAGTTCTTTTGAGTATATTCCCAGAAGTGAAATTGTATTTTTATTTTTTTTTAGAAATTGCATTTTTGTTTTAGAAATCTTCATGGTGTTTTCGATAGTGGCTGTACCATTTTTCATTCCCACCAATAATGCACAAGGGTTCCAATTTCTCCACATCCTCACCAATACTTGTTATCCCCTTCCTCCCTTCCTTCCTTCCTTCCTTCCTTCCTTCCTTCCTTCCTTCCTTCCTTCTTTCTCTCTCTCTCTCTCTTTATTTATGTATTTATTTAATTATGTATTTATTTATTTATTTTTATTACAGTCATCCTAATGGGTATGAGGTGCTATCTCATTATAGTTTTGATTTGCATTTCCTAATGATTAGCGATGTTGAGCATCTTTTCATGTGCTTATTGGCCATTCACATATCTTCTTTGGAGAAATTCAAGTCCTTTGCCCAGTTTTGAATAGGGTTGTGTTTTTTTTTTTTTTTTCATTGTTGAGTTTTAGGAGTTTCTTATATATTCTGGATATTAATTCCTTAGCAGATATAGAATTTGCAAATATTTTGCCTTTTTTACTCTGTTAGTGTCTTTTGATGCACAAAAGGTTTCAATTTTCACAGAGTCCAATTTGTCCATTTTTTCTTTTGTTGTCTGTGTCTTTGGTCATATCCAAAAAGTCATCACCAAATCCAATGCCATGAAGCTTTTGCTGTATATTTTCTCCTAGTTTTGTAGTTTTAGGTCTACAATTAGGTCATGGTCCATTTTGAGTTAATTTTTGTATATGGTATTATGTAAGGGTCTAACTTCATTTTCTTTTCTTTCTTTCTTTCTTTTTTTTTTTTTTTTTAATGTAGATACCCAGTTTTACCGGCACCATTTGTTGAAAAGACTGCCTTTCCTCCCCTCCCATTTAATGGTCTTGGCATTCTTGTTAAAAATCATTTGTCCACATGTGAGGATACATTGCTGGACTCTATTCTATTTCATTGGTCTACATGTCTATCTTCATGCCAGAACCACACTACTTTGATTACTGTAACTTCACAGTAAGTTTTGAAATCAGGAAGTGTAAGTGTTCCAGCTTTGTTCTTTTTCAGGGTTATTTTGGTCATTTTGGGGTCAGTTTCTTGAGATTCAATACGAACTTTAGGATGATTTTTTTCTATTTCTATAAAATTTTGGGGATTTTGATAGGGATTGCATTAAATCTGGAGATTTAATGCATCTTAACAATATTATTTCCCAGTCCATGAACATGAAATATCAATTTCTTTATGTCTTCTTTAATTTTTTCAGGAATGTCTTATAGTTGTCATTGTATAAGTCTCTCACCTCCTTGACAAAGTTAATTCCTAAGTATTTTATTCTTTTTGATGCTATTGTAAATGATATTGTTTTCTCAATTTGTTTTTCAAATTGTTTATTTTTAGTGTATAGAAATCCAACTGATTTTTGTGTGTTATCTATGAATTAGTTTATTAGGATTTCCTTGTGGAATCTTTAGAGTTTTCTATATATAAGATTACAACATTGTGAAGAGATAATTTTACTTCTTCCTTTCCAATTTGGATGATTTTAATTTTTTTTCTCGCTTAGTTGTTCTGGCTGGTACTTCCCATGCCATGTCATATAGAAGTGGGGAAAGCAGGCACCTTGCCTTGTTTCTGATCTTAGAGGAAAATATTTCAGTCTTTCACCAGTTGGTATAATATTTGTTGAGGGTTTTTCATATACAGCTTTTATTATATGGAGGTAGTTTCCTTCTATTCCTAGTTTTGTTTTCTTTTTTCCCATGAAAGGATGTTGAATTTCCCTACCAATTGAGACAATTGTGTGTGTGTTTTTTTTTTGTTTTTTTTTTTCATTTTCCTCCATTCTGTTAATGTGGTGTATCACATTGGTCAATTTTCCTATGTTGAACAATCCTTGCATTCTAGGAATAAATCCCACTTGCTAATTATGTATAGTCCTTTAAATATGATGCTGCATTTGGTTTGCTAATATTTTGTTGAGGAATTTTGCCTCAATGTTAACAAGGGATATTGATTTTTAGTTATGATTCTTTCTTGTAGTGTTTTTGTTTGGCTTTTGTATCAGGGTAATGCTGGCCTCATAAAATGAGTTAGGAAATGTCCCCTCCTCTTCAATTTTTTGGAAAAATTTGAGAAGGACTGGTTTTAGTTTTTTTTAAATGGTTGGTAGAATTTACCATTGACGTTGTCAGCTCCCGGGCTTTTCTTTGTCAGGAGATTTTTGATTACTGATTAAAGCTCTTTACTAATTATAGGTCTATTCAGATTTCCTAATTCTTTATGGTCTAATCTTGGTAGGTTTTGCGTTTCTAGGAACTTTTCCATTGCATCTAGGTTAGTAAATCATTGGTGTACAATTGTTCATAGTATTCTCTTATAAACATTTTTATTTCTATAGAATCAGTGGAAATATCTCCACTTTTTAAAATTTCTAATTTTAATAATTTGAGTATTCTCTTTTTTCTTAGTCCATCTAGCTTAAAGTTTAGTCATTTGACCTTTTTAAAGAATGCATTTTAGTGTTTGTTGATTTTCTCTATTATTTTCTATTCCCTATTTCACTTATCTCTGTTCTAGTCTTTATTTCCTTCCTTTTGCTAGATTTGGTTTTAGTTTTCTTTTTGTTTTTTTCTAGTTCCATAAATTGTAAAGGTAAGTTGTTAATTTGAGATCTTTTCTTATATTTTGGGGGGGTTCTCTTCTTGAATCTTTGTAATAGCATGTTGGCATCTCGCCTGAGTGTGGACAGCTCCTAGTGGGGTCTTGGAAAGCTCAGGAATTAATTTCAGTTGCATTTGGATGCATCAAAACTCATAACTGTGCCAAATTCCAGACAGACAGGATGGTGGTCCCAGACACCTGGGAATCAAGACACCTGAGTTTAAGTTTTGGTGCTGCTGCTTACCAACTGTGTGACCTTGAGCAAGGTCAAGGCTCATTATTCTCAATTACAAGTTTATGAGATAACAACCTTATAAGGGGTATAATGAAGATATAATGAAATAGCTTTTGTCAAAGTACAAAGTAAAAATATAAATAGTTATTATTTCTAGAACTGTGAGCTTTCCAAAGACAGGGAACTACACCTTTTTCTCCTTCTAGTAACTAAATTCCATAGTAGCTATGACTGTGCTTAAATTACATATTGGGCCACATATCTACCATCTAGCACATAATAGGCATTCAGCAAATGTCAGTTGAATGAATGAGCTAATTACTCTTACCTTGAAGGGTGACTTGTGTGACCTTTGGCAAGACATTCAGCATCTGGATCCCTGCTCTCTGTCTCTCACTGGTGCAGCTCCTTCATCAGGAGGAATTCCTTCAGGGGTCAGCTCTTCCACAGGCAGAGCCAGAGGCAGCACTAATGTTTGCCATTATCACGTGAGAGGCCCCAGGACTTCACTAGATGCTATCCCACTGGGATGACTGAGAAGTAGGAGAAAAACAAGCAAATGAAGTCGCCTTAGCTTGTCTCAGTGTTTCTTCATCTGTTTCTTGTCATCTTTCTTGCTTCCCTCACACACACACCCAGACACCCCCACCCACACACCCGTCTGCTTTCTTCCATCCAGAAAGACATATATGCTCCTCCCAAGTATCATTTTAGGGGTAGAATCCAAAGTCTTCTCTTATCTGAAATTCACTGTGCACTTGCCACTTGGCAGAGCCTGCAAACAGCTCAGTGGGTGTTTTTATAGTCAGCACTAAAAAAAAAAAAAAAAAAAAAAAGAATCACCATACCACTAATAAAATTTTCCTTATTGTTGTAACTGTTGGCAAAGGTAAGTGTCTGGGGAAACTGACTGCCTGAAAAGCTTCATTATGCTGCAAGAATATTTTTGATAGAATTTCAGCAGCTCCTGACTGACTGTCAAATTCACTATGCAGCTTTCTAAAGTCGCCCCCCACCTCTCCCTAATTGTTCCTCAAACTCACACACACACAAAAAATCTGAGGTCAGTTGTTGAGAATTTGAATCTTTCCAAGTAATTAGCAGGTAAAGTTACCAGGTAGTAGGCAATGTTTGCTTGTAATCCGTCAATAGGGCCTGCAGTGGGGGTAACTGTCATCTTGAGTGTCCTTGCAACCATGTCTAATCTAAAGTGTCAATAGAGAGTTTATTTCTGTCTTTTGTTCCTACTGCCAGGTTGTGAGTTTTCCCTTGAGAATCCAGGCTCAAGGTAATACAGAAATTTGGAACATGTGAATTTCAATGAAAAAATTTCCCCAGCAACTCAAAATATGTAAAAGCATTTAGGCGTCATTCCTCTATCCACATGATTTGGTCAGGTTATATCAAGCTATATATTCAACCTATATATACAGTATCTCAAGATGGACATTCAGCCTTTTACCAAGCCGCAAAGTTACACTTTGCCAAATGGATTGGGCAGAAGAGGGTGCAGATGAGGGTCTTTTAACGCTCACCAACACTTGCTTAGTAATATCAGTGGCTGCTACCACTGCTAGGTTTCTTGCCTTTGACTTACATCTTTTCACTCTTAATTCCTCACTGAACTGTTTTCCAGTTCAAGATAGATTTGCCAAAACGACAGAGCCTGCATTGCATATAGAATGTGCCTAGATTTACCGAGCACGAGTTCAGGAACATATTTTTTTATTAACAGAGTCTGATCTTGGCTGACAAAGTTTTGTGACTGCTCTTGGGATCAGTCGTGAGTTGAGCTGCTGTGAGGTTTAGCTGACTGCTTCATTCTCATAAATACCTTCCTTCTTTGAAGTCCCCTTGATTGGACAAAATTATTCCTTGTTTTATCTTTAAAGACGGGGTCCCATTTTCTTCTTTTCATTCTTTCTTTTCTTTCTTTTTTTCTTTTTCCTTCTGACTCACATATAGAACCAAGATGTTGGGTTCCAGCAGCCAATATAGTAATTCCCAGATGGCTTTTAAGGAAGATTTTTTTTCTTGCCGCTTTAATCATTTAGGTAATGTTCTTTATTTTTCAATACAGGATAAAAAACATTCTAAATAGAATTCAGTGTCATATGCTACCTAATGACTTCTTCAGGTATAGTAATCAATATGGTTTGGTGATTGTTGTGAATGAGACACAAATTTTACTATGAGGTTTTTCTTGGACTTGCTTTCTTAAAGATTTCATTTAAAGTTGAATTGAAAATGCTGCTGATATAACAGCTGGTATTCAGCATTTGTTTTGCATTTGTATCTAATCAAGATAAATAGATTCTCCTTATAAGTAAAAGAAAAACTAGTATGGGGGAAAAAAGTAATGTGCTTGTAACCAATACATTCTGTTAATATATTTTAACTTGAAGTAAGTCTAATCACTTCTTTATTGGGGAGGAAACATAAGGGCATGCAGAGGAAAGTGTTTTCACATGGCATTGTCAAAGGCATTCAGTTATCTATTTGGCTTTAGTAGGTCATCATACAGAGACCAAGCTTGAGAGAGCAAACCCATTGGAAACTTACCTCTATAACATTTAGAAGATTAAAAATCTTGTCACCTCAACCCCTTTCGTTAGACAGTCATCAATCAGCAAATACGACGTAATCCCTATAACTTTTGGTATCAAAACCAGAACATGTGTTATGAGCCTATCCTTGATATAAATAAGCTACATTGCATACGTCCCACTCTGATGGTGATTCCTGATAAAATCTGATGCAAACTGACAAATGTGTCACAATGTCTAATCCCTTAAACACCCAAAGCTCTTGGACACTAGATGTTTTAAAAAAGAAAATTGAAAAGCATGCTGTTCTCTTACTGAGCTTTTTCCTTCAGTGTCTATAGTGCTTCCAAACCCCTTCCATCTGCAAAGTAATAGGCAAGATGTAAATCTAGGCATTTAAATAGTAAGAGGGAAACAGGAGCTAGATGCTGTTTTCCTGCTGCTAAAACAATAAAATATAAAGAGGTGAAACGAAATGGTCTTGCCTTTCCCCAGTTAAAACCCCAAAGCTCTACCATTTTAATAAGAAGTCCTCCTTCAGAGGAACCCCTCAGACTTGCATACCTGCAGGTTAAAGATGGACATTCCGGATTGGTGTCTGGGAGGGCTGAGAATAAAAGTGGGGGTATTCTCACAGTGAAAGAAATAAGAGCTGCCCCGTAAAGCAAAGATCCTTGCAAACCCACTCCATGTTTTTGAGCTCTGGTCCACATTTCTGGATTGTATAAATCCATACTCAGAGGACGGCATAGTGCCAGATTCCATGGAGGCCAGGAGGTGTGTTCACGAAGTGCAGTGACACCCTTGGAATTGCACAGTTGTGAGGTCTGCTTCTCAGACATTTGGACAACTGCCACGAGGCAGGGAGGGAGGAAATTGGGCCAGTTTGCCTTCTGTTATAGACCAGGCTTTTGGATGACAGGATTCTTTCCAATCAAAATGCCATGGATTACTCCCTGCTGTGAGCTAATAGGGTGCTAATTAGCATATTTCATTTATTTACTTAACTGGGATAGAAACCATTGGGCACGTGGCCCACTTAGAATGGTTTCCTGGGGAAGCCATGAACTGCTCTAAGCACTACCTCCAGGCATTAAGGAAACCAGTTCACAGAAGCACAATACCCAGCGCTCTCCAGCCCCCCTTCTCTTCTCTCCTTCACACCTCCCTCTCTTCCAAACATACACACACAGAACATGCACAAGGGCTGGAGTCTAATCTGGTCGCACTTCAGTAAGAATCTGAAATGAGAAATGAAATTGCATGGACATTTCCAACAGTTCATCTCCCTGGACGCTTTTTGGCAACTGCATGGACCCTCTTGACTTTGTGCTTCACCTGTAATAACGACTCTTGGGCATCAGAGGAAGCAGAGGCCTCCTTGATCTCTTTTATCACTCTCGATTTCAGACGAGAGCCAAATGCACGCAGCGAATGAAAGTGGTTGCTGAGTTCCAGGGCCCTCTCTGGACTATTACTTGGGGAAGCTTAAAACACCTGTTTGCCTTGGTTTCCTCCTTACTTAGGAAAGAACTCACTTTTTAATTCTCACACTACACTAAAGTACTTTTACTAAGTACTTTTGGAGTTCCATGCCTGTTAATCTCCCTAATGGCATGTTTTCAGTTTGTTCAGGGGCAAACCATTAACGATGAACAGAAAGCCGCCCAAACCCACATAGCAAAGAGAAGCTGTCCCTGTGGTGGGGAGGCCCATTGTCCTAAGCAGTGAGAAGCAGGAAGCCAGTGCTCTATAAAACCCTGCCTGAGTACACAAAAGAGCTCGCAAGGCAACCTCCCACAGTAGGAGTGTGGGGGCAGAGCCCCAGAAAGTAGTTTCCAGGCTCTCGGCCTCACATAGACAGGTGCTAGCTCAGGTAGTAAATGGCCATCAACTGTGATTGGATGGCCATCAGCTGTGGCTAGTTGGCCGTCAGCTGTAACCAGTGAGCCATTGGCCACTAATATAACTGCTGTGGCTTCGCTAGCAGAGAGAGATTGCTGCTAGGAGAATGGGGGGCTAGCAAGAAGATGGTGGCTGAGCCTGCAAGAGGAGCAATGAGGGTTGAGAATTGTATGGCTCCTGTTTCCTGTTTCTCCAACCCAGCCACCAGCGAGAATATAGTGGTATGACTCCCCCATCTATGGCTCCGTGGGTGTTCCTTTTTGGCCTCACCATGTCCTGCGTTCTTATGTGGGGAGCGGGAGCAGAGACCCCGCCGGGTCTCCCGCACAACAAGGAGTGCTTCTCAATAACTTGGTAGAAATAAATGTGTGTAAAAGGTCTTGTGGTGTTTCTACATCAACCTTCATTCACCAAGGACTCAGTTAATGACACCGTAATCCTCCCTACTGTCCGAGCCTAATCACCTTAAAATGATCACAAATGTGTCCTCTAACGCTAAGCAATCACTGGGTCTTGTCATGCTTACTTCCTGACTGCTTCTAAACCATGTCGTCTCTTCTGCTTTTCCATTGTCACTGCCTGGTTCAGGTTTAGGTCCTCTGTCACCTAGACCCTTGCTACCCAAAATATGCTCTGAGGACTGGAGCATCAGCTTTCCCTGGGAATAGGTTAGAACTTCAGAATGCAGTGACTCCCTCAGCCCCAGGGCGGGGAAAAAATCACAATTTGCATTTTAACAAGCTCCTCAGGTGATCCATCTGCACATTCAAATTTGAAGACCACTGAGTTAGACTACCATAGGCTGCCATCTATTAGGTTGGTGCAAAAGTTATTGCGGTTTAAAAGGTTAAAAATAATTGCAAAAACCGCAATTACTTTTGCACCAACCTAAATAGTATGTTTCTGCCATCCATTTCCTCCGTCAGCATCCTCCACGCACCTTTTTTTGTGGTACCCAGATCTGATTATGTCATTCGTCTGCTTAAAACTTTTCTAGATTTCTCCATTATCTACAGAATAAAATCTTGCAGCTGATAAAATGTTTTCAGTCTGTAATATCAGGTGGTCCAAGATAATAACTTTAGTTTTGTACATAGAATATAGCTTCTATTTCAGGTTTTCTATGCGCTCTGATGGTGAGAATTTCTTTTCTAGTCAATTCAAGATGACACCAGTCATGTTTTTCTCTGTCATTTCACAGTTAAACTCAGTTGATCATGATTTGCCATTGTTTGTTTTCACCTCATTTTCCTGTCATCAAAATTCCTAGGTACTTATGTAGTTTTGTGGCATCACCTGGAAGCTAATTGGCCATTCATCAGTGTCTGTCCCTGTTGGAGCAGGTCTTCAGGCATGGTCTTGGCTCCATGCTGGTGTCCACCCATCAGCCAGATCCCCATGGTTCCACACTGTCCCTGCTTTTATGGTCTTTGCTGCTGTCTCTTGTGGCACTTCTTCGTGACAAAGGGTATTACCTTTGGGCCAGCTGGCTTTCTCTCTTTTTCAGTTAATTTGTGAACCCATCTTGGGGGAATGGAAAGACTTCACTGCTTTTGGTCGCTAAGAAAGATGCAGTAGGGCTGTCCGGTTCCTCTGTAACCTAGACACTCCCACACCTATCTCTGTTATCCTCCAGCAATTGTGTCTGGGCACCTGGGTTTTTTTTAATCTAGTTTTCAGCTTTTCTACTCAGGTCTTCAGCCACCCCAAATTTTGGGCTTCACCTACTGGAACTCTTATCAACTGAAATAATAGACTTCCCTGTATCTTCAGTCTTTTTATAGAACACACCCTTCACTTAAATTGTGCATAGGTTCACAATCAATCGCTCAATCAATCAACACACAAATAAATAGTAAAATGACATCATTCTATCATATACTTATAAAGTGCTTTGTGCATTATAAAGCTCTTTAAAATTCTCCTCCCTCCCTGAACTTAATCAATTCACATAGAAGCCCCGTGAGGTAGGAAAAGTAGATATCCCAGGATATCATCCCCAGATGAAAAAAACCTTACTTCAGAGACGTTAAACAATTTTCTGGAATCATCTGAGGCCTAGAAGGTAGAGAAAAAAAAATAACCTTAAGGACTTTGACACTGGACTTCCCAATATTCCTTGCAATATACCATATAGAAAACTAATTTCTAGTTCTCCCACTCAACTCACCTGGTTTTTAGGCAGATCACTTAGGTTCTCTGCATCCTTGCCAATCCCATTGTAAAATGCTTATGAAAATGCTACTCTCTGCCAGGTAATTGTGATGTGCTTTGAGCCCCGTGGGAGAGAAAACAAACAAAAAAACAAACAAACTGTAGGTAGCATTTGCGTTTCTTATATTTTGTCTACAAATTTTCTCCCACTTTATTTTTACACATCTTATTTCACCTCTTAGATATTAGGCAACTTATTGGGCAAAGACTCTTTCCATACCTTCTTTACATCTGTGCAGTAATTAGTGCAATATGGGGTAGACTCTTGATGCCTAGTCAGTGCATATTTAATGAATAAATAAATAGAATCCTACTCCTGTATTTGCTGAACCATATGAAAGGCTCTGTATCTCTGTGAAGTTTGTGATACGTCTTGTTGCTTTATTCAACAGTGTCTTAAATTTAATATCACAAGCTGTTGCTTAATTTAAACCACTGGTACTCGACTTCAGAGTTCCAGCTGTATCTTGCCAGAGGGTAACACTGAGTTCTCTTGTTGAGGGCAACAGCCTTCCAAATAAATCAGCTGAAAAGTTTCATGTATTAAGCAGCAATTTATTTTTCTCTCATTGAGGAATTTCTTTATTCAGGTGTTAATACATAACTTAATTAACCAATGAATTTACTTATTCACTGATTTATTTAAACCCTTCCCAGAGCGCTCTTTTTGGAAATCTTACCTTGTTTCTCAAGTCTTGATCTAAAGTTTCCATCTCCATAAAGCCTAAGTTTTTTTCTCATTGGTCTCAAATGGATGTAATTCTTTCTTTTAAAAAATTTACCGTAACTTTACTATTTTTCTGCTCAAATTTGAAGTTCTTTTAAGAGCAGAAACAGCATGTTGCTCCTTTTGTGGCCTACAAAATACTGTATATAACGGTCTAGTAACTATTTGAAATTTGTTAACTGAAATAATAAGACATTCTAATTTTATTTTTGAACATGAAAAAAAGATAATTTCTTTTTGGAAATATTATGGCAACTATCAATTAATATTTTAATGTCATAGCCTACTTCTCCTCCTAAGATTTCATCCTAGCAACTGAACTCTCCAAAAACATCAGTGGATATGCTACTTGCAAGAAAATTATAGGAAGAATGGAAAGAAGATTTCTGATACTTTTTTGTTGTTGTTGTTAGTGCCAGACTTCTCTGGCCTTAAGTGATAGAGAAAATTTATGATTTAAAGTTGTTGTTTACATGCTAATTTTTTTCATACCTTGCATTACCAGGGCCTTGAATTGTAAATGTATCCATGTCTGCTCCTCTGAGCATCCATCTGCTTTCTATTGGAAAAATAACTATGGATCTTATAAACTGGTGAGAGGTAGACTGATTGAAGCTCCAAATCAAGAAAGTGTCCCTACAGAGAAAAAGCTACATTTTAAACTAGACACCAACAGTTACGAAATACATAACCCAGCAAATATAGAAAAATTAGATTGGGACCACATTTTCAATTTTAGGGAATACACTGAATAACAGGTGAGACTATCTTCTATATATTATAGAAATTAGATAGGACATGTTTAGGGCAAATAAAAGGCAAAATAGTGTAGTTGTTGATATTACTGAACTAGCTCCAAGGTACAAATGGGCTGGGATTTCCTTGATTTATTGAGAGTTGAGAGCTGATAAGAAATGATGTGACAGTAGGAGTTAAATTCCTAGGTCTGGCTCTATGGGATACACTCTTTCCAAAGGCCCAAGTATTACAGCTGGCAAGACATCTCTGGGTAGATAGTTATGGGCTGAATGTTTGTGTCCCCCCAAAATTCATATGTTAAAACCCTATCCACCAACCCCTCCATGACAATGTGATGATGGTGTTGGGAGGTGGGGGCTTTGGGAGGTAATTAGGATTACACAGGATCAGAGGGTGGAGCCCTCATGATTAGGAGTAATGCCCTTTTAACAGTCAGGACAGCTTGCTTCCTTGTTTTGCTTTCTGTTGTGTGAGGAAACAACAAAATGTTGGTGGTCTGCAACCCAGAAGAGGACTTACCTCAGAACTCGACCATAGCAGCCCCCTAACTCGGAATTCCAGCCTCCAGAACTGTGAAAAATACATTTCTTCTGTTTGTCAGCTACCCCGTCTATTGTGATTTGTTATAGCTGCCTGAACAGATTAAGACACTATCACTTCCTTACTCGGGAGTCCCTTCCAAATAGAATATGGCAAGCAGAATATAAGGGGGATAGTCAGGAAGAAAAGAAACTTTTGGAGGATCAAAAACATTGACTAAAAACCACACTGTCCTTCCCCAGCTTCTTTCTGGAGCTTAGCAGTGTGCGTTGGTTTAGAGGAAAGCCAGACGACCTCTCATGAAACATCCTATTCAGGAATTTCTGTTAAACCATGATCCCATTCCTCAGTTTACCCAAGGATTTCCTAAAGGTCATTCTGAGGATGTGTTATTTCCTACTGTATATAATATTAGGGGAAAGGGCGGGGGCCATAAGACTGTAAGTTATAGTTGCTGTGGTTTGAGAAATGCAGTGAGCTATATAAATCAAGGATGCGGCTGGGTTTGCTACATGCAGAAGTTGGGCCATGGTTTCTCTTCAAGGATCCAATCTGTAATAATTGATTGTTAGTCTAAAGATGGTGAGAAGTACATGGGTAAATCAAAACTTGAAAAAAAAGAAAATAATGTTGTTTCCTTAAGAGCTTGGAGACCTTCTAGCAGCTGCAGTTGAATTTTCTGTAGCATGACAGTCCACAGAAGCAGAGAATCTCTTCATCAAGTAAGGGTGGCAGTGGCAGGTTGGTAGAGATGGAATCTCTCTCATAGTTTTGTCTCCAAAATAGGGCTTGCTTTTAGCCACTATTTTGGAGTATGTGATACTTGTGAAATGGAAAAAGAAAAGTGCTCAAAAAGTGATGACCCCCTGTCTACCCCCAGAAGTCCAGGACAATCTCACTTGCTACAGTCTTATACATGTAGCCTGCAATGGGATAAGCTAAGAGGCAATATGAGATGGTCAGGAGTCAGATATCTAGAAGAATACCAACTCAGTTGGAAATAGAGATTTCTAGTACTGAGCTTCTCCGGGCCCACCTCACCATATTGGGGAGTGCACAATATTTAGCAAAAAGAATAGTAAGATCTTCCTTCCTTAGAATGCAGTAGTGGTCTTTGGGCCAAATCAGCAAACACAAAATTACTAGATAAAAATGTACAAAACAGTGGAGAGTAAGACAGAGACCCATGACCCCTAGAGTGACTGAGTGTTTTGGTTACCCTGACGTTGCTTTCTCCATAGCTAATGACATCAAGGGCAGAACTCCCTCACCAGACCTTTTGGTGGACAGATTCTATCCCAGAATTCCACCTCAGAATTTTCAAATGCACGTAGCTTAGAGCTGACCAGAGGTGGTGGCATCAGGTAGTTGATAAAGGCTCTGGATCATGAGGTATCAACTGGATGCAGCATGTTGAAATATCATCAGAACATGTCTCCTTGGTTTGACTGACCATTTGAGATGATGTCCAGTGAGATCTGGAAGGGGGTGAACTTAAAATGTCACTTTGACTCATCACCAGATACAGATGAGGTTGTGGGTGTCCAGGGTGTCTCATTTTGTAAAGACTGTATCTCTTTGGAGCTGCTGGATCACTGGGAGCTAGTAGTGTTCTCAGACAGGTAATGCTCACGTGGCTAACTGGGTTTTCCTGGCAGAAGTAAGACTACCTGTTCTTAGAAAAGATCTTAGATCTTGATAGGAAGAATGGAAAGCTTGATGACATCCTACTCTGAGTTGGTGTCTGTATACTTGTGGAATACCTTGTACTTGGGTTTGGAAAAAAAAAACAGGGACATGAAAGGTAAATTCCATATTATTTATATAATCATATTTGTGATATGGGACCAACTCCTAAGGTTTGTTGCTAAACAAACATGCTCAAGAATTTGGGGGAATTAGCATTAGAGTGAGGTGCATGCAGTACTCAGCAGGAGAGGCTGAGTGCTGGCAGCAGATAGCTGATCCAGGGAAAGCCTGGGTTTTTCAGAACATGAGTTATGGGACGAATAAAGACCTGGAAACGAAGGGACTATGGACAGCAGTTAATGGAAACAACCAGTTTCTTGCCATTCACAGCTTGATGGCAATGGTTTCCAGGATTATTGACATCTCAGGAAAAGAGCAAGGGGCTTACGACAGGGTAGAAAGCTAGTAAAATGGCCTAGAATTTGTTCTTGATACCAGCCTTTGACCCTTCAGTCTGTGCCTACTCATCTCTGATGCAGGACCAGTCAGCTCGCTACTATGAGCATCACACTTCCCTTCCTGGTGGTTAAATACCGGAGTATGGCAGGGCTGGAGCTGGCAGCTTTCTCTGAGGTGGGTGGTACTTCCCTGGAGAGTTCATCTATGGATGATGGTAGCCTTCCCATTGCAGTACAGGAATAGCTGCCCATCTGGAGGTACCTCATTGTGGGCATCAATGTTATGGGTATGAGGAATTAGCAGAGGTTTTTCCTGTCTCTAGGTCATGGTGAGGGTCAACTTTTAGTAGTTTGATTTACTAGCTCCTAAAGGCCTTGATGTCAAAGCTTGGGTTTTCTTTTCTTTCTTTTTTTTGCCTTTTTTTTTCTTTGATTAATGTTTACTGGGGTGACAATTATTAGTAAAGTTACATAGATTTCAGGTGTACAATTCTGTATTACATTATCTATAAATCCCATTGTGTGCTCACCACCCAGAGTCAGTTCTCCTTCCATCACCATATATTTGATCCCCCTTACCCTCATCTCCCACCCCCCTCCCCCCTTACCCTCTGGTAACCACTAAACTATTGTCTGCGTCTATGAATTTTTGTTTCTCATTTGTTTGTCTTGGTCTTCTGTTGTTTTTGGTTTATATACCACATATCAGTGAAATCATATGGTTCTCTGCTTCTTCTGTCTGACTTATTTCGCTTAGCATTATAATCTCAAGATCAACCCATGTTGTCACAGATGGTCCTATTTCACCTTTTCTTACTGCCGAATAGTATTTCATTGTGTATATATACCACAACTTCTTTATCCATTCATCTATCGAAGGACATTTTGGTTGTTTCCATGTCTTGGCCACTGTAAATAAAGCTGCAATGAACATTGGAGCACACGTGTCTTTATGAATAAATGTTTTCAGATTTTTTGGGTAGATACCCAGGAGAGGGATTGCTAGGTCATATGGTAATTCTATTTGTAATTTTTTGAGGAACCTCCACACTGCCTTCCATAACGGCTGCACCAGTCTGCATTCCCACCAACAGTGTCTGATGGTTCCTTTTTCTCCACAGCCTCTCCAACACTTGTTCCTATTTGTCTTGTTGATTGATGATAGCCATTCTAACTGGGGTGAGGTGATATCTCATTGTGGTTTTTATTTGCATTTCTCTGATGATTAGTGATCTTGAGCATTTTTTCATATGTCTATTTGCCATTTGTATGTTCTTTTTAGAGAAATGTCTCTTCAGGTCCTCTGCCTATTTTTCAATTGGGTTGTTTGTTTTTTTTGTTGTTGAGTTTCATGAGTTCCTTGTATATTTTGGATATTAGCCCCTTATCGGAGGCACTGTTTGCAAAAATCTTCTCCCATTCAGTTGGTTGCCTCTTTATTTTGTCGATGGTTTCTTTAGCTGTGCAGAAGCTTTCAAGTTTGATATAGTACTATTCATTTATTTTAGCTTTTACTTCCCTTGCCTTTGGAGTCAAATTCATAAAACGCTCTTTGAACCCAAGGTCCATAAGTTTAGTACCTATGTTTTATTCTATGCAGGTTATTGTTTCACAACGTATGCTTAAGTCTTTGATCCGTTTTCAATTAATTATGAGATTCGCTGAGGGTTTGTCATATACGGCCTTTATTATGTTAAGGTCTTTTCCTTCTATACCTATTGTATTAAGTGTTTTAATCATAAATGGATGTTCTATCTTGTCAAATGCTTTTCCTGCATCAATTTGGTAATTTTGGTACATGGTGACAAATAGCAGTATAGTTTCATTCTTTTGCATGTGGCTATCCAATTCTCCCAGCACCATTTATTGAAGAGGCTGTCTTTTCTCCATTGTATGTTTTTTGCTTTGTCAAAAATTATCTGTCCATATTTATGTGGTTTTATTTCTGAGTTCTCAATTCTATTCCATTGGTCTACGTGTCTGCTTTTCTGCCAATACCATGCTGTTTTGCTTATTGTTGCCCTGTAGTACAAGCTAAAGTCAGAGAGTGTGATACCTCCAGTATTGTTCTTTTTTCTTAAGATTGCTTTGGCTATTTGGGGTCTTTTGTGGTTCCAAACCAATCTGATGATTTTTTGTTCTATTTCTTTAAAAAATGCCTTTGGGATTTTGATGAGGATTGCATTAAATCTGTATATTGCTTTGGATAATATGGCCATTGTAACTATGTTGATTCTTCCAATCCATGAGCACGGAATATCTTTCCATTTCTTTGTGTCTTCTTCAATTTCTTTAAAAAATGTCTTATAGTTTTCAGCATATAGGTCTTTCACATCCTTGGTTAACTTTATTCCTAGGTATTTTATTATTTTTGCTGCAATTGCAAAATGAATTTTTTATTTGTTTTTCTGAGATTTCATTGTTAGTATATAGGAATGCAATGGACTTTTGTACATTGATTTTGCAGCCAGCAACTTTACTGTATTCGTTGATTGTTTCTAATAGCTTTTTGGTGGAGACTTTAGGATTTTCTACATATAGCATCATGTCATCTGCAAAGAGTGACAATTTAACTTCTTCATTCCCAATTTGGATGCCTTTTATTTCTTTCTCTTGCCTGATTGCTCTGGCAAGGACTTCCAACACCATGTTGAAAAGCAGAGGTGATAGGGGACAGCCCTGTCGTGTTCCTGAACATAGAGCAAAGGGCTTCAGTTTTTCACCGTTAATTATGAGATTCGCTGAGGGTTTGTCATATACGGCCTTTATTATGTTAAGGTATTTTCCTTCTATACCTATTTTATTAAGTGTTTTAATCATAAATGGATGTTCTATCTTGTCAAATGCTTTTCCTGCATCAATTCATATAATCATATGATTTTTCTCCTTTATTTTGTTTATGTGATGTATCACATTGATGGATTTGCGTATGTTGAACCATCCTTGTGCCCCTGAGATGAACCCCACTTGGTTGTGATGAATAATCTTTTTAATGCATTGTTGCATTTGATTCGCTAGAATTTTGTTTAGGATTTTTGCATCTGTATTCATCAGAGATATTGGTCTGTAGTTCTCTTTTTTGCATTGTCCTTACGAGGTAAACCTCTTTGGTATCAGGGCAATGTTGGCCTCATAAAATGAGTTAGGGAGTACTGTCTCTTCTTCAATTTTTTGGAAGAGTTTGAGCAGGACTGATATTAGATCCTCTTTGAAGGTTTGGTAGAATTCACTAGTGAAGCCATCTGACTTTTGCTTTTGGGAAGGTTTTGGATGACTGATTGAATTTCGTTACTGGTGATCAGTCTGTTTAGATTTTCCAGTTCTTCATGGTTCAGCCTAGCAGGCTATATGTTTCTAAGAACTTGTCATTTCTTCTAGGTTATTGAATTTGGTGGCATATAGTCCTTCATAGTATTCCTGGATGATCCTTTGTATTTCTGTGTCATCCGTGATAACTTCCCCTTTTTCATTTCTAATTTTGTTTATTAGTGTCTTCTCTCTTTTTATCTTAGTGAACCTAGCCAAGGGTTTGTCAATTTTGTTAATCTCTTCAAAGAACCAGCTCTTTGTCACATTAATTTTTTCTATTGTCTTTTTGTTCTCTATTTCATTTAGTTCTGCTCTGACTTTTATTATTTCCTTTCTTCTGCTGACCTTGGGTTTCATTTGTTCTTCTTTTTCTAGTTCTTTAATGTGTAACATGAGGTTATTTATTTGGGATTTTTCTTGTTTCTTGAGATAGGCCTGTAATGATATAAATTTCCCTCTTAAAACTGCTTTTGCTGCATCCCAAAATTTTGGTAGGATGTATTTTCATTGTCATTTGTTTCTATGTATCTTTTGATCTCTCCTCTAATTTCTTCTTTGACCCAGTCGTTCTTTAAAAGTATGTTGTTTAATCTCCATGTATTTGTGTTTGTTCCTGCTTTCTTTTTGCAGTTGATATCCAATTTCAAAGCCTTGTGATCAGAGAATATGCTTGGTATGATTTCAATCTTCTTAAATTTGCTGAGGCTGATTTTATGTCCCAATATATGGTCTATCCTTGAGAATGTTCCATGTACACTAGAAAAAATGTATAGTCTGATGTTTTAGGATGAAGTGCTCTATAAATGTCAATTATGTCCATTTCATCTAATGTGTCATTTAGGGCTGCTATTTCATTATTTATTTTCTGTTTGGATGATCTATCCATAGCTGTCAATGATGTATTTAGGTCCCCTAGTATAATTGTGTTTTGGTCAATTTCTCCCTTTAGTTCTGTTAGTAGTTGCTTGGTATATTTGGGTGCTCCCTGGTTGGGGGCATAAATATTGATGACTGTTATGTCTTCTTGTTGTATAATCCCCTTTACCATTATGAAATGTCCATCTTTGTCTCTTGTTACCTTTTTCACCCTGAAGTCTGTTTCATCTGGTATCATTATGGCTACACCTGATTTTCTCTGGATACCATTTGCTTGAGTGTCAATTTCTATGCTTTCACTTTGAGTCTATGCTTGTCCTTGTAGCTGAGATGTGTCTCTTGGAGACAGCATATGGTTGGGTTTAATTTTTTGATCCAATCTGCTACTCTGTGCCTTTTTATTGGTGAGTTCAGTCCATTTACATTTAGGGTGATTATTGATATGTGAGGATTTCCTGTCATTCTATCTTTAGTTTTCTGGTAAAGCGTGTCTCCATTGTTTCTTTGCCTTTTTGTTGTTGTCTATTATTTCCGTGTGGTGGCATTCTATGATGTTTCCTTCTGTTTCTTCTTTTATTACAGTATATATTTCAGTTCTGGATTTTTTTGAGTGGTTATACTTAAGTTTATGTAAAAGAAAGTTTGATATTTAGAGTATTCCGTTTTCTTCAGCACGCTTACTTTCTCCATTCCCATATTCCAGTTCAGGCCTTTACTCTCCACCTTTTTATGCTTTGGTTGCCACAAATTGTCCCTGTTGATGGTGGTCAGATAGTCTCCTTTAGTATTTCTTGTAGTGCAGGTCGTGTATTAGAAAATTCCCTCAGCTTCTGTATGTCTGGAAAGGTCTTTATTCCTCCTTCATATCTAAAGGACGTTTTTGTTGGGTATATTATTCTTGGCTCATAATTTCTGTCTTTCAGTAGTTTAAATATTTGGTTCCACTCCCTTCTGGCTTGTAGAGTTTCTGCTGAGAAATCTGATGATAATCTAATGGGCTTTCCTTTGTAGGTTACCGTCTTTTCCCTTGAGGATTCTTTCTTTGTCGTTGATTTTTGAGAGCTCAATACAATGTGTGTTGGAGAAGGCCTGTTGGGATTGAGGTAATTAGGTGTTTTATTTGTTTCTTGGATTTGAGGATCCAGTTCTTTCCACAAGTTTGGGAAGTTCTCATCGACTATTTGTTTGAATATACTCTCTGTTCCCTTCTCTCTCACTTCTGGTATGCCCATTATTCTTATATTGCTCTTTCTGATGGAGTCAGAAAGTTGGGTTTTCTATATCTTTTGTGTTGCTAGACTATTTGGCAAGTGAAAGAGATGACTCTCTAGAGATGTGGGTAACATTCCCTCACCCCTTGGGTCCTGCCAGTGTATCATGGGCTATCTTTTGCAGGCAGGCCACAAGGTTTATCCTTCAGTACTGCCACATGTCAGTGGTCTGTCTTCTGTCTCCTCTGCTTCATGAAAGGACCAACACACGCTGCCTGCTAAACACACACACACACACACACACACACACACACACCCTGCATGTACTGCATTCAAACCTGGAACTTAGTACAAGCATACTTCATTTTATTGCTCTTCACTGTATTTTACTTCACAGGTACTGTGGGTTTTTTTTAACAAATTTAAGACCTTAAAAAGTAAAAAGATTATGACTTCTGAAGGCTCAGACAATGGCTAGCATTTTTTAGCTCTAAAGTATTGTTTAATTGAGGTATGTACATTATTTTTTTAGATATAATGCTATAATACACTTAGACTATAGTATAGTATAAACATAACTTTTATATGCCCTGAGAAACCAAAAATTCATGTGATTGCTTTATAGCAATAATCACTTTATTGTAGTGGTCTGGACCTAACCTGCAATATCTCTGAGGTGTGCTTCTGTCAAGATGACTGAAAAGTTAAGGGCAATAATTGGCTCAAGTAACTTAATAGTGAATTAATAGGATATGTTTTAAATAAGCTTGTATATGATGCATCAACCATTTCACCAAATACCTGGTTTTGTTGTTTTCCTAACTTCCAATGTTAATTTTAGACCAAGGGACTTTGAATAGCTCCTGAAGCAATATTCTTTTCCTTCCACATCCATCAGGAAGTGAAAACATCTCTTCTTTCCCAGAAACCCTAGAAACCATTTCCTGTTTTCTCATTGGCCCAAACTGGGTTACATGCCCATCAGTGAACCAATTATTGTAGCTTGGGAGATGAGTTTCACTGATAGGATTACGTTCATCAGGGTCCTTTATAAGTATTTAAACCACTAATTATTTTTGCCATTTTAAAACAAAATATAAAGAAATTTAAACATACTCATCACCTTTGAATAGCTGAATTATTGTGAATTAGAATACAAAAGAAATTTTAGTTTCCTATTAATTCCATGAAACCCTAGGTGAAGTATAAAACACTTGTCAATTTGGTCAAATTACATTGTTAAAAATACATATTGTAGATGAAGTTGTCTGAAACCACATTCTTCAAAGATTTTGAAATACACTTTATCTTCAAATAGATGTGTGATCTGTCAGATATGACCTATGTGAATCCTGCTTTGATACAGGAGGATGGAGCTGATAGTCTCCAAATCCTTCTGTCTCTACAATACTAGGGAAATGCATAAGAAATAGTTTACATTCTTCCTACTGCCAAGCAAATGGTAAAGCTACACACTTGAAACAGAATGTCTTAGTCTTACAGGTTTCCGTAACAGAATACTACAGATCTGGTAGCTTGTAAACAACATACATTTATTTCTCACAGTTCTGAGAAGTCTAAGATCAAGGTGCCAGTATGGTCATGTTCTGGTGAGGGTCCCTCCTTGGTTCATCGCCAGTACCTTCTTCTATGTCCTCACACAGTGGAAGTGGCTAAGCAGCTCTCTCGAGTCTCTTTTATAAGAGCACTAATCCCATTCATGAAGGCTCTACTCTTAGGACCTAGGACTCCCAAAACCTCCACCTCCTGCTACCTACCATCCCTTTTGGGGGTTAGGATTTGAACATATGAATTTTGAGGGAACACATTCAGACCAAAGCACATATCTTTTCTCCTATTAAATGGCGTGATGTTAAAGTCCGAGGAGTAGAAAAAGCAGGGTGTGGGAATCCAGAAGAACTAGCTTCTGATTTCTGCTCTGTTATACACAAGCTGGGTTACTTTGGTTAAATCATCTTAGCCTGTTTCCTTACCTGTAAAATGTGGACAATGATACTTATCCTGTTTCTACCTCATGGATCTGATAAAGCTCTCTAAACTATAAAAGGCTTTCTGGATGTAAGATATTCTTAATATTACTATTATTTTACAGCTAAATTTACCCAAAATAAATTTATGGCCTTGGCCAAATGATTTAACGTCTTTTACTCTCATTTTCTGCTCTTATAAAATGAGGGATTGAATCAGCTTATCTCTAACATCTTTTCCACCTCTGCTTTGGGGTATTTTAATTACATTATTTTCTGGTGACTATTGAATAATGCTTGCTTACTGGTCACAGAGTTAGGGGGCATGGATTTACAGTGGTCAGTTTGGCCAGTAATGCTGAGGGTCAACTACAGCTATATCACTGATGCAGTGCCATGGAATGTTAGTGATGGCAACTACAATCAACTTAGAATATTTGTTTGGTGCACTGAGTTCGTTTCTTTTTTACATGAAACCTCGGTTGTATATAGGTTTGCAGATTAGCTTATGGACATACTCATTGAGGAAGAATGTGCACAACTCAGAGAACTGATGAGTTAACTAAGAACATTCAACACCCTGTAATTTCAGGAACAGAACTAACATATTTTGATTTCTATGGGGCAGGATTTGTAGTTATTATATTTTCAGTTCTAAAGGAATAACTGAAATAGTGAGAAAATGGCCTCTAAAGCTAGTAAGGAAGAGTTGCTTTTGATGGTGGGAGGTTTTGAAATATCTAGATGGATGGAAAAATGAAAGAGAAGATCAGAGAATTAGGGCCTTAAAACAGGGAACTACTAGGTTTGTGAACTAAAGGAATGCTACTTCAGAATTTTGCCTATTTGTTCATTCTAGACAGGGCTTTTATCTGTTTATATATTCAGCCTGTAAATATGATTCCTTTGGCAGCGATGACGATAATGGTAACTCCTACACAATGATAATAATAGTGAACAGTCATTACAGCAGTTCCCCCTTATCCGGTTTTGCTTTCCACAGTTTCAGTTACCCAAGGTCAACCACGGACTGAAAATATTAAATGGAAAGTTCCAGAAATAAGCAATTCTTAAGTTTGAAATTGCATGCTGTTCTGAGTAGCATGATGAAATCTCACACCTTCCCTCTCGCTCCCACCTGGGAATTGAATCCTGTCTTTGTCCAGCATATCCACCCTGCCTATGCTCCTAGCCCCTTAGTCACTTAGTAGCCATCATGGTGAGATTGACTGTCATGGTATCACAGTGCTTACATTCAAGTAACCCTTATTTTTACTTAATAATGGCCCCAAAGTGCAAGAGTAGTGATGCTGGCAATTCGGATATGCCAAAGAGGAGCCATAAAGTGCTTTCTTTAAATGAAAAGGTGAAAGTTTTCATAAAGAAAAAAAAAAGTATTCTGAGGTTACTAAGATTGACAGTAAGAACAAATCTTCTATCCATGAAACTGTGAAAAAGGAAAAAAAAAAATGTGCTAGTGTTGCTGTCGTACCTCAAACTGCAAAAGTTACAGACACAGTGCATGGTTAAGTGCTTAGTTAAGATGGAAGAGACATTCAATTTGTGGGTGGCAGACATGAACAGAAACATGTTCTGACTGATGTCAACGTGTTGCCCCAGAAAGCTTTAAGCTGATGTGAAGACTTCAGCAATGGGTTTTCTTCTGAACTGAGTGACCACGTTCACATAATTTTTATTGCAGTGTATTGCTATAATTGTTCTATTTTATTAGTAGTTTTTGTTTTTAATCTCTAGTTCTGTGCCTAATTTATAAGTTAAAGTTTATTATTTATGTGTGTGTGTGTGTGTGTGTGTGTGTGTGTGTATAGGAAAAAACATAGTGTACATAAGGTTTGGTACTACCTGCATTTTCGGGCATCCACTGGGGATCTTGGGATTTATCCCCCAGGGAAAAGGAGGGATTACTGTACTTGTTTATTCTCTGTAGGGCCCTAATCTAAGTCTTTTACATGTATTCTCTCATTTGATCCTAACTATAATTTCATGTGATGGTACTATTGTTATCTTATCTTTGCTCATGAGGAACTTGAGTCACAGACTGCTTAACTAACACATACTGAATGGTCAAGAACACATAACAAATAATGGGCAGAGCTGGAATTCAAACCCACTTAACACTGGAAGCACACTTACCTGGTTGAGTATATCACTTAGTGCCACCACAACCAACATGAACAACCAACCCTACCAATGTTTTTACTGTACTTGGCATGTCACTTGTTAACTTATTTGATCTTCATTACAACTCTGTGCAGTAGGTACTATAACCATTACCATCTTTTAGATGTGAAAACTACACACCAGAGGGCTAGATCCAGAGTTTGTGCTCTTAGCTATTATATAATAAAAATAATGATGCAAAATAATAATAATAATGGAAAACACCTTAAAATAATAGCAACAAGTACTTGTTGAGAGATTTTCATAAGCCTGCTGCAAAATGCTTTGTCCACATTATCTTTGCTCTAATTATATTAGGTATAAATAGTTTTTAATCCCCATTTTACAAAGGATAAAATTGAGACTTAGAAAAATTAAGAAATTTACCCATAATTTCATAAATGAAAATGTTAGAACCTGGGACTCAAGACTTTGGAGACTGACCCCATGATCTGAATTACAACACTATTTTGAACATGTTCAGCTCTGGATTTGGGATAGGACATTATGAAACAGTGGCTCTTTATGGCCAAACATTTGTTCATTCATTTATTCAACAAATGTTTATTGAGCACCTATGTATTGCACACCAAATGATATGACCCCTGGTTTTCCCTGATGGATTATAAAATAGTGCACAATATTTTCTCCACCATAGAAAGTCTTTAGAAACATAAATAAATGGTGACAAAGATGTTTAAACAAATGCAAAGGTAGTTGGATAATGATCATTCTAGGTTTGATCTCAGAAAATATTTGAATAGACTGGTTCCATTTTAAAACAAAATATTTAGTTTAATAAAAATGCCTATAAAAATGGATCAGGATATCTCAATTAATTTCAAATTCTCCCATAAGGAGTTCTCTCCATCCTCCAACCATTTTGCAATAACTAAATCAATGAAAATCAAATGAGATTACCTAGTGCAGTGTTTTGAAAGTATGTTGAATAAGTTCTACCACTATTTTACTTGTCTTTTAGGTTCCTGGACTCAATTCCAATGTTTTTGTTGGGGAGTCATGGGGTGGGGGGGACTTCCTACACATCACCAAACAATGTTCAGACACTCACAGGGTGTCCTAGGATTCAACTCAATTCTGACACTATCTACCCAGACATGGCATCAGATTCCACACAGGTTGAGTGCTCAGTCCCACAAGACTGCCCCCCTCCCCGCCCCATCACTTCAGATGCTAGTCACAAGCCCAAGCTTATACCTGTGCTTCTGACCAACTGGTTACAGATTGGAGGTTCTAATGACCCCCTCCAATTCAGGATGCCAACTGCAAGCCCAGGTTGTTATCTGTACTTCTCAACCAATTGGCTATAAATCTGAGGTTCCCATGACCTACTACTCAGGTTTGATTAATTTTCCAGAGAGGCTCACAGAACTCAGAGAAATATTTTACTTTGTAAATTACCAGTTTATTATAAAATGATATAATTCAGGAACAGCCAGATGGAAGAGATGCATAGGGCTGGGTATGGGGAAAGGGCACAGAGCTTCCATGCTCCCTCCAGGTACAACCATATCTCCATACGTTCACCACCAGGGAGCTCTCCAACTCCAGTCCTTTTGGGTTTTTATCAACCCCTCTTACCTGTCCCCTTCCCAGAAGTCAGGAGGTGGGACTGAAAGTTGCAATCCTCTAATCACATGGTTGGCTCCACTGGCATCCTGCCCCATCCTTAGGCATTGTCCAAAAGTCATCTCGTTAACATAACAGGCCCTTATAAGAAAAACAACCATAAAAGTCAAAATATACTAGAATCTTGTTCAATCATTAATAACTATCCAGTCTTTCATCATATTGTATGGAAATGTCTCCCAGGACGAGGCTCCTCGGGTTTTTGAGCTTCCATTTAATCTTTTCAGGAGTGGTGTCAACAATATACAGCTTCACCCTTTCAGGCGTCTGGTATAGTGGAGCTCAGAGGCAATATCATCTCTTGCTCTGAATCTCTTTGGAAGTGTTAATGTAATATTGGATTTCCCTTGCTACATAATGCATTTATTCACATCTTTACCCATAGCTACTATTTTTCCTTCTCTCTGTTTATACTGAAACTTTTCCATCATCGAAAGTGACGTTAGTTTTAGATACTGTGCTGGTCTAGATTCCTGGCAGAAATACTAGTTTAGCAGGTGCCTGCCTCCCCCTCAGTCCACTTCTATTCAGACAAGGTAAAGTTACACAGGTGCCCGACTAATGCGCGATCTTTACCTCCAGGCAATAAGCCGCTTTCACTGTTAATTCCAATTTTGAGTGATGGGGTGAGGGCACGTCTTGTCCCTCCATGCCCTTAGGAATGCTAACATAAGGGTTAAAAAGACCGCTACAGTTTCTTGCTTAGGAACCATCCTTGTTTCCAGCCCATATACCATGTTTCCCTGAAAATAAGACCTGGTCTTATATTACTTTTTGCTCCAAAAGACGCATTAGAGCTTATGTTCAGGGGATGTCATCCTGAAAAATTATGCTGGGGCTTATTTTTCAGTTAGATTTTATTTTCAGGGAAACACAGTAGTTATAGCCCTGGTCCTGTGACTACTGCATCAGGTAGGGGGAAAAAAAGTTGAGGTGATCTGGGTAAAAAAGACAGGTGGCATCTTCCCCTTCCAGATACACCAGAAAAATACAGAAATTATCCAGTGGGGAACATACCTTTAGCCCCACTCATGTTCATGTTGAGTGTGAGCACACTCATGAAGGTATGTAAGCCAGCACTTCATGCTTTTATCTCCCCTGTTTTAGACAACAAATGATTTAATTGCCTGTTCCAATTCTCTATTAGAACCATTACTCCGAGGAGGATTTCTTTCTGCCCCTTGTTGGACATTATAGGCTGTTTCTTGGTTTTGCCCTTCCTCCATGTTGAACGCCTTCTTGGTGACTAGAGGTCTTAAATGTACTTTATGTTATCTCTGCACATTTCCCCCCCTCTTTCTAGGTGGCATTGAGGCTAGTGGCTGAAACTCAAGACTGACCTAAATCTGATATTGGTTTAGCATCAAAGCCCAACACAGCACTGTCTTTTACTTTCACTTTAGCCATTACAGATAACAATAACCAAAGGATTGAATAGTTTGCCTTTTTCTCATTAGTCTGCATTTCCTTATGTATCAGGTGAACCAACTCCCCAGGAGTTGTATCCATCTCTAAATTCCATTGGTAACTTTCACTTTTAGTAATTGACTTGGGCAAAGCTTCTGCTTCATACCATGGGCGACCATGTGGCCACACAGAAATCAAAGGGTCCTTATTCTCCACCCTTTCATTCCTTCTCTTCCCAAACCACATGTTTTTGTGAGCCAGGACCAGTCTCGCAAATCTCACTCCACTGAAACTAACTCTTTTAAGTTTGGGGAGCTATGAGTCAGGAACCATGGGCAAAGACCAAATATGTGAGACATATGTAAATCACAATATCACAACTTTGGGAAGCGCGTGCTAATTGGATTAGGCCATGGTCTTTAGGATAGAAAACTTGCTGGGAGCAATCAGTGACAATTATAAAGCCAGCCACTTTATGACTAGTAGAGCTCACAGCACATCCTAGCCGAAGGGTTTTTGTGTAATCAGCTTACCTGATCCTCCTGTTGACCTTTTATATGCTTCTGATATTTTCTACCTGCTTAAATGCATTGAATTTTTCATTTTAAGGAAACTAATGTTTTTTTGGCAAGGGTTTACGTTTATCCTATAGGAAGAACCCTAGCTGTTGTTATGATCTTCTGAGTTTTAAGAATCAAAATATTCCCTGATTGTGCATTTGTTGTGAATGTACAGGTTTGTTAAAACTTCTGTAACAGCAGTGCTGGCAGAAATAGGACCTGGCTAAGGGTGGGTATGTCTCTACCCACCTCTCAATTTCAAAACTGAGGCATTCTCACACTATAGCATGGTACTTTCTAAATCGTAGATTTTTCAATATATGCTTGTTGAGTTGTAATTGAAAAATTTTAATTGACATAGTTAAAATCAATCACACACCGTAGTGATTCATTTGATGAGTTTTGACAATTCTTTCTAAAGAAATAGGACAGTTTCACCACCCTGAAAGTTTGAACATGACTCTTAGTCAATCCCCATCCCCATGTCTGAATTCAACCACTTCCTACATCTATCTCCATAGATTGGTTTTGTGAAAATATGCAATATATTTTTGCATTAGGATTCTTTTTCTCATCTTAATGTTTCTGAAATTCATTTATGTTCTTGCTTAATTTTGTACTTCATTACTTTACTACTGAGTAGTATTTTATTTTATCAATGTAATACAATTTATTCATTGTTTTGTTGATGGACATTTAAGTTGTTTCCTGGTTTTGGCCTATTGACAGTCTAGTATAAATGTTTTATAGATAATTTTCATTTCCTCTTTGTGAATATCTAGGATGGAATTCCAGGTTTGTAGATGAAAATATATTAAATGTTAGAAGAAACTGCCACACAGTGGTTTAAAATGATTGTGTCATTTTATATTCCCCCCAGTATGAGAGTTCTAGTTGCTCCACATCCTTACCAACATTTGCTGTTTTTAATCTTGTAAATTTTTTCTACAAGTGGGTGTGAAGTAGTATCATATTGTGGATTTAATTTGCATTTTCCTGATATTGAGCACGGACAGGGGTCTTACTAGTCATTTGTTTATCTTCTTTAGTAAAGTCTTTTGGCCTTTTTGTTTTTTTATTTATTACCTTTTTAAAGATTTTTATTAACACTTATATACCTAAAACTACTTATTTAACACTTATATACCTAAAAAGTGATCACCATGATAAGTCCAGCTACCATCTGACACTGTATCATGCTATCATAACATTATTGACTATATTTCCTATGCTGTGCATTATATACCCATGACTTATTTGTTTTATACTTGGAGATTTGAATCTCTTATTCCCCTTCACCTTCACCCCCTTTTTAAATTTTTCAATTACAGTTGGCATTCAATATTATTTTATATTAATTTCATGTGTAAGCATAGTGGTTAGACATTTGTATAATTTAAAAAAATGATCCTCCTGACCAGTCTAGTACTCAACTGGCACTATACATAGTTATTACCGTATTATTGACTATATTGCCTGTGCTTTACTTTACCCCTTGACTATTTTGTAACTATCAGTTGGTACTTCTTACTCCCTTCACCTTTTACACTCTGCTTCCCAAGCACCTCCCTCTATCACCGCAACAAATCTAGTACCCATCTGAAACCATACATAATTAATACAATATTATTGACTATATTCCTATGAAATGCCCTACATTCCCATGATTACTATGTAACAACCAGTTTGTACTTCTTAATCCCTTCACCTTTTTCATTTACCCCCAAACCTCCTCTCATCTGGAAACCATCAATTATGTTCTCTGTATCTATGAGTTTATTTCTGTTTTGTTTGTTTATTTTGTTCTTTAGATTCCTCATGTAAGTGAAATCTCATTGCATCTGTCTTTCTCTGTCTGACACTCCACTCAGCACAATTGCCTCCATCCATGCCGCTGCAGATGGCAAGAACCTATTCCCTTCCCTGACGGAGCAATACTTCATTGTATATACCACCTCCTCTTTATCCATTCTTCCATCGACAGATACCAAGATTGCCTCCATACCTTGCCTATTGTAAACAATGCTGCAATGAACATATGGATCACACATCCCCTCAAAGTAGTGTTTGGGTTTCTTCAGATAAATACCCTGAAGTGAGATTACTGGCTCCTTCTTCATCTCTTGTCATACCCTTTGTTTCAAAGTCTATACGGTCTGGTATGAGTATTGCTACCCCAGATTTTTTATTTGTTTGTTTTTCTTTCTTTATTTATAAAATATCTTTTTCCATTCCTTTACTTTCAGTCTGTGTGTGTCTTTCAATCTGAAGGGAGTCTCTTGTTGGCAGCCTATATAAGGGTCTTGTTTTCTTATCCATTCAGCCCTCCTATGTCTTTAAGTGGAGCATTTACTCTATTTACATTGAAAGTAATTGTTGATAGATACGTAGCTATAGCCATTTCATTCATATTTTTTATTTTTTCATTTTTATTTATTTATTTTTTTTGTCTTAAAGAAGTTCATTCCCTCCATTTCGTTTAGTTCTTTTTCTGGAGTTTTCTCCTGTTCTTTCATTTGGGATGTATTTCTTTGTTTCCTCATTTTGGCTGCCTCTCTGTGTTTGTTTCTATGTATTCGGTTCATCTGCTATGTCTCCCAATCTTGGCTGGGTGGTCTTATGTAGTAGGTGCCCTGTGGGGCCCTAGCACAGTCTCCCTGGTCACCTGCTCTGGATACTCTAGGAGTGTATCTTGTATGGGTTGTGTGTACCCTCCTGTTTTATTAAGTCTTGATTGCTATTAGAATGTCAGTAGGTGGGATTGACCCCCACGCTGATTGGCTGTGGGGTTTGGCCACATGCACAGGCTGCAGGCTGCTGTGTAGGCGTCTTACTCCACTGAGTGGGAGTTGCCCCATTGCCTGTTGAGACTGCTCTTTGTGTGTGTGCTACTTGTGGGGCTAATTGGGCGGTGCTCTGCTGTGGTTTGAAGCCAACCTCCAAGTATATTGCTTCTGGGCCTCTTATGAGGGACTCTGGTGCAGGCCCAGGTCACTCACTGCCTATGACCGGTTGGGAACTACCTGGTAAGAGCTACAAAGTGATCCACAGTTGTTCGCTGCCTGTGTTAACCCTGGAGGCAGGTGGGAGAGGCCACCCTCTCCATGAACTGAGGACATCTGCCACCAGTACTAGGCCTGGGGTAGCTCTGCAGTATGCCAGGACACCCCGGGGCCTGCTGCCACCTGCCAGCTTCTTTAAGGTTCAGCTATTGATAAAGCCTCCTTCAGTATGCAAGTTAGGTGAGGAGGCAAGGTCTCAGGGAGTCACTAGAATGGGAAGAGTTGTGGTAACCAGGTTAATGTAAATTCTGGTTTTGTGCCAGTGCTGAGACTAAAGCTACTCAGCAAATAAAACACTGAGGCCAGTTGCCACCTGCTTGGGGTCTTGTGGGACTCTGATAGTTTTCTAAGCAATGCAGGCTGGGCTGATGGCTTTTGGAGAAAGTGCCTCTGGCATTGGAGAGTTGAGTAGCGTGGGGTTTCAGTGAGTCAGCAGGATGGAGTAGTGGAACTGTGGAGCCCACCAGGCCAGTCAGATTCAGATTTGGCTGTAAGCGTAGGTGGAGAGTTCAACACAATAAAGATGGTGCCAGCTTGCCAGCTGCATGGGAGGAGGAGCCCTTACAGGGAAAATGCTGACTTACCTTCAGCACTTGTCTAAAAGCCACAAAACCAGCCTGCCCCCTGTATGTCAATGACATGTCCTGAGTTGAGACTGGAGCCCAAGGTGAGTGCCTGGGAGTGAGAGTCTGTGAGCCGGCCCTTTTAGAGGCCGCCTGGGTTTTCCCGCCACCTTCCATCCCACCTGGATAGTGAGAATCCCCATTGTTTTTCACAGCCAGATGTTGTGGGGGCTCCTCTTCCTGGCACCAGTACTCTGGGTTGGGGATGCTGGTGTGGGGCTGGGACCCTCACTCCTCTCAGGACAACCTCATGACCAAGATATCCCTCCCGGTTCTCGCCTGCCACACAGAGGTTTGGGGTTAGCCATTTCTGCGTCTCCACCCTTCTTATCAGTCTCAACTTCTTTATATCCTTAGTTACAAAACTTCTGTTCAGCCAGACATCAGATGGTTTTCCAGGTTGATTGTTCTATAATTTAGTTGTAATTTTAATGTGTTCACAGAAAGAGGCAGATACAGTGTTTATCTACTTTACCTTTTGGATCTCACTCTTTTGGCCTATTTAAATTTAGTTATCTTTTTAGCCTCGATTTGTAGAAGATCTTCATATGTTCTTTATGTATTTATTATACATGAGTTTTTCAAATATATGTATTCCAAATATCTTTTCCCAATTTTTGGTTTGCTTACTCATTTTATTAATGGTGTCTTCTGAAGCAGAAAAAAATCATTTTAATGAAGTTAAATTTATCAATTTTTTTTCTTTTATGGTTATTGCTTTTTGTGCCCTGTCCAAGAAATCTTTGCCTAGCTCAAGGTTGCAAAACATTCTCTTGTGTCTGTTTTCTTTTAGAAGCTTCATGGTTCTGGGTTTTTTGTTCTGTTTGTTTGTTTGTTTGTTTCGGTCTATGATCCACTTAGAATTAATTTTTGATTATGGAGTGAAATTGTGATTCAGGTTTATTATTAATTTTTCATACAGCTATATAGTTGTTTTAGAACCATTTGTTTTTTAAAAAATGTCTTTTTCCTCTCAATTTGGTGCTGTGATAAAAAAAAAAAATCAATTCACCTTATATGTGGGCTCTTTTTCTTGACTCACTTTTCCATTGATTTGATATGCTATGTTGGTACCATACTGTCTTGATTATTGTGGTTTATAATAAGTTTTGGAATCGGGAATATAAGTCCTTCAACTTATTTTTCTTTTCATGATTATTTATACTATTCTAGATCTGTTGCATTCCATATAAGATTTAGAATTAACTTGTCAATTGCTTCAAATAGAGAGTGCACTGAAGATGTAAATAAATTTGGGAAGAATTGGCGTTGTAACACTATGAGTCTTTTAATCCATGACTATAATATGTCTCTCCATCTATTTATATCTTTTTAAACTTTCTTCAGCTCTGTTTTTTAGTATTTGGTATAGCACTCTTGCACGTTTTCATTAAATTTTTCCTAGGTATTTGATATTTTTTGGTACTATTGTATATTGTATTTTTAAATTTCATGCTCCAATTGTTCATTGTTAGTATCTTGCAATAAAATTTATTTTAAAATATTGACCCTGTATTCTGTAACCTTACTAAATTCACTTAATAGTTGTTGTCATTTTTTTTTTTACATTTCATAGGGTTTTCTATGAACACAGTGATATTTTCTGTGAATAATTCCAGTTTTACTATTTTTAAATATTTATGAGTTTTATGTATTTATCTTTCTTTATTGTATTAGTTAGAACTCCCAATATAATGTTGAAAAGAAATAGTGAAGTAATATTTGTCTTGCCTCCACTTTTAACATTTAATCATTAAATATAATGTTAGCTATAGGTTTTTCTTAGATGTCTATCAGGGTAAAGAAATTCCATTTTAGTCCTAGTTTGCTGAGAGTTTTATCACAGGTAAGTATTCTCAATTTTTTTTCTGCTTCAATTGAGACCATTTATTTTCCGTTTATTCTGTTAATGTGGTGAATTACATTGATTGTTTTTTTAAATGTTGACCTGACCTTCCATTTCTGGGGTAAACCCATTTGATCATGATGTATTTTCTTTTATATATATATATCTGGATTCAAGTTGCTAATATTTTGCTAAGGATTTTTATATCCATCTTCAGGAAAGATATTGATTTGTAATTTTCTTCTTTTGTGATCTCTTTGTCAGATCTTGATTTCAAGGTTATGCTGGCTTCATAAAATCAGTTGGCAAGTATTTTTCCCTCCTCTGTATTCTACAATGAGTTTTTGTAGGATTAGTATTATGTCCTCCTTGGTTGTTTGATAGAGTTCACCATCGATGTCTTCTGGCCTGACATTTTGTTGGGGAAAACATTATTTATTGCATATTCAATAAAAACAGGTTGTATTTATCTTTTGCTGTGTGACTAATTACCACAAACTTAGCAGCTTAAAGCATCACATATTTATTATCTCATACTCTCTGTGAGTCAAGCATCCAGGCAAATCTTAGGTTAGTTCTCTGCTTCGGAGTGTCCCACAAGGGTGCAGTTGAGGTGTTGGTCAGGACTGGGATCTCATCTATGGCTTAACTTGGGAAAGATTTACTTCCAAGCTTATTTCATTATTGACGGAATTTAGTTCCTTTCAGGGAAAATGGACCTCATTTCCTTGTACCTGTTGGCTGGAAGCTCTGCTCCGTTCCTTGTCATGTGAAGCTTTCCACATGCAACTTCATCAAAACCAGCAAGAAACTGTGTCTATAGCAAGATGCGAGTTACAATGTTATGTAACATAACCAAGGAAGTGATGTCCCATCAACAATGCCTTAAGGATATTATTATTAGAAACAAGTCTCAGTTCCCACCCATCTCAAAAGGAGGGAATTGCATAATAGCATGACTACCAGAAGGTAGAGATAATTGCTAGATAATTGTTATAGTCTGTCCACTTCATGTAAGACTTTTTTAGATGTTCTAGTTATTCCTATGTTAATTTTGATAAGTAGAATTTTTCAAAGAATTTTTCAATTTTATCTATGTTGTCCAGTTTATTGGCATAGAGTAATTCATAGTATCCTCTTATTATCTTTTAAAATATTTTCCACTGATGTACATTATTTCATTCTTGATATTAATGATTTGCATTTTATCTCATTTTTTTTTCTGTATCATCCTTACTAAGGGGATATCAATTTCATAAATATTTTAAGAAACCAACTTTGGAGTTTGTTAATTTTTCTCTGTGGTTTCTCCATTTTCTAGTTCACTGATTTCCTCTCTTATTTATTGTATAGTTTCTTCTATTTACTTTCAGTTTAATTTGCTCTTTTTCTAGCTTCTTTAAGTAGAAGCTTCAATCATTAATTTTAAACTCTTATTCTTTTTTAATATAAGCAATTTTCAAAACCATGTGACTATGTGAATACATTACTAGTGTCCCTTATAAGGCGTATGAAATTGAGAGGCTCTGAAGTTTAGCTTCATTAGGTTCACCAAAATCTACCTCTTCTATTATTACGTTGCATTTATTTCAAGATGCACACTTTCCTTTCATATTTTAACATCTCTGAAAATGAGATACATCGTATAAGCGATGGCATCTTATAATTGCTATCAGCTAGGCAGAAGTCATGGCATAGTCATCATTGCCTGTGTATGCACAGACGTGGTTATGGCTGTTCATATTGTCATTTCAGTTGAGTCATATGCATTTTTGCTACCCACGTTGAGTTTCAGTGTTAAAATATTGTAGAAATGATTACATTATGATTCAGCACTGAAACCAAAAGATAGCGTGAGTTCAGAAAAGCAAGAAAAGACAGTCAAATGGAATATTAGTGAAGCAAGTCTTATAGAAGAAATGCTCATAATTTAATGTCTTCTTGCAAAACAACAACCAATGTATTTCATGGATATTTTTCTCTTTATGTAATAAATGGAGAATAGCGATGTCTAAATCATAGTTACAATAAACATTTGAAGTGATGAAAAAGCACTGCATTATAGTTTAGTTGGCAGTATTTTCTTGTTTTTTCATTAACAACACCTTTAATTTGATGAAATACTGGTAGATCATTTAATTCTCACATAAAAGCTCATGAAATTGCTATCATTATCCATTTTTAGAGATGAGAAAAGTGAGACTTATCCAAGGTCATACAGCTAGTAGCTGGCTAATTCTGAATTAGAATGAGGAGTCTAGGGTTTAAGTTCATGCTCTTCACCACACATTGTGTTGCCTCAGTACATGAGGGAAAGGGAAGAGCAGGTTCTCTTTTGAGATCTTCATCAACCAAACATTAGCTTTTTCCGATGACTATCGATTTTATCACTCTCCTACTTAAAACTCTGATGAGTTCATCACCGCCTGTGGATAAAGCCTAAACGTCTTAAAATTCAAAGCCTTCCATGTTCTACCCTTAGCCAACTTTTGCCTGACTCAAGTTCTCCAGCACCACCACACTATTGTCTCATATGTCCCTACCCAGGACACTTCTTGTGTTAGCCTAATATTTAATTGGTACTCCTTCCACTTTGGCTGTTTATTGCTTATCTGAAGTTAGTCATGTTAATCCCCTGGGCAAAGAAGAAGAGTTGACACAGCAGGATTGACTGCTGTGGTTTGAAAGCCCTTCTTACAAAGTTGTCCCTTGGTTGGTACCTGGAAACTTGGATTTCAGGAGGGTTCCGATCATTTCTAGAACTGATAAGAGGGACTAAACTGTATATGCAAATAATACGGTTTATGCTGAACACCTGTTTTTCTTCTGAGAATCTAGAATTTTGGTACATTCTAGGTAAAGGATTCCTACATGACTATCCCTCAGTAAAAACCCTGGGTTTGAGTCTAACAAACTTCCGTTGCGGGCAACAGTTCACACATGTCATCATAATTTGTTGCTGGGAGAATTAAGCACATTCTGTGTGACTCACTTGGGAGAAGAATGTTGAAGTCTTATCTGTGTTTACCCTTGCACCCCCATGCATATTTTCCTTTTGCCAATTTCACTTTCTATCCTTTTCCTGTGATAAATCATAATTGTGGGTATATACTTAGTCTTTGGGACTCCTGACACACACACCCTGTCTGGAATCCCTTCCTCTTCCCTCTTTACCCAGATAACCTATTCCAGGAAGCTGCCTCTGAATCTCTCCCAAATCATCCTGCTGTATTTGGTACTCTTCCTTGGAACTACTACAATATCCTGAAGCTGTCTTTATTATTACACTTATCATTTTATAATTATAGGGACACTGTCTTACAGTCCACTAGATTGTGAATTTTTGAGGACAGAAACTCTGTTATATTCATTTTTATATATGCACACCTGCCACACAGTGGTAGTTGGTTAATATCTGTTGAATAAATGAACACCATGGCCAACCTGGGGTAGGTTTCTGTAGCCTCCATAATTGCTTGTAGCCTCCATAATTAAAATAACTAAGACAGACATTTAGAATGGGCTTTGAGAACTCATTTTTTAAAACATATCCTTGCCTATAGTTATTAAATTATTTCCTCATTCAATGGACACTTAGAAAACACCTACTGTGTATAATATATTAGGTAGGCATTTCAGGTATTCAGAAAAGAAAAAAAGATAAGGGAGCCGACTTGATGTTTGGAAAATCAGGAGAATTAAATATAGGTCTCAGCTTTGTCATTCTGCAAAATGGCGCTAAGAATCCTGTTCTTCTAAATCCATAGTCATGATAAGAAATAAAGTAGCCTAGAGTGATGCTTTGAGAGAAGGTGGTAGGCAATTCCACATATTTATCAGTAACTTGTGCTTAATTAATTCCAAAGAAAACGCATGTTGCTTCTTTTGTGGATTACTCATGAGCTGAAAACTTATACTCTAGTTCTGGTACAATTCATTTCTTTATACATTTATAAAGATGGTATTTAGATTTATTTTTTCCCCTTCATTCATTGTTCTCCCTCCCACAGTTATATAATCAGCTTGCTATTTTAAATACTACTTTTCTGACAAAACCAAGTCTAAGCTTTAACAGATACATTTTCATATCTTGGAAGTTGCCTCAATGATTCACTCTGCTATGAACTGAATATATTATACAGCTTTTTGATTGTTCTTACTCTTGAAAAGAATATTGGGTTTCCTGAGATGTGATTTTTCAAGTTAAAATTAGAACCAGGGAAAGATACCCTCCTTTTGGGTGATAGGGGGTTGTACAGCAAAGAGTGGAAATTGTTAGTAACTGAGGATAGAAAAAGTTTTAGCTAAGTTCAGCCAACATCGTAATTATATCTTATATTTTTTAATTCACAATGTGGATGAATATGCAGAGATGGCTGGTGTGGGATTGATCAATGTCTGCATCAGTTTATGAGGGCACAGGCTGATCTCAGTCTGCTCGTATAAGCCTCTTGTGTAATCTCCCTGAGTCATTGGCAAGGAGAAAATCGTGCATGGGATCCTGCTTTTGTCCACCTAAGGCTCATGGAATGAAAGCCATCTAGATAATTGCTTAGCTTTTCTTTTCATTTTTGGCTTCTATGCCAATGTTTCCTAAAGAATATGCAATTAAAAACTTATATGAGATACATGGGAATATTTTATGTTATCGTTTTAATAATAACAAAATATATATTTCATAATAGAAAGTCCAGATTGAGGCTCAGTAATTCAGACGTAAACCTGTAAAGAAACTCCTAAGAAAACCTTTTTTCAAAAAATATTATTTGAATTTATGCATTGCTCATCTTATTTAATTTTTACCAAGAAAAAAAAAACTTACATCTATATGAAGTCTATTACCTATATGATTCGGGAAAAAATATACAGAGGCTCAGTAATAAAATCGTGGGTGGAAAGAATCGGCAGCCTTATTCCCAAATATTCTTGCTTTCGTGCACTCTCCTTTTCCCTCTCTCACTGAATCATACTATGGAATCCCTAAATTATCTCATAGGCTTTTTATCTCTTTAAAAATACAAAGTCAGCATACTTTTGGTAATGCTTTGATTTCAAATTTTGAGATAGTTTAGGGTTTTTGTTCTTTTGTTAGATCTCTGCACTGACCCACATTTTAGTTTTATGATACTATCTAAAGCTATTGAAAGATACCTACGTATTATAGATCAGTATAATCCTTTTCAGATATATTTATTCTGATACAGTTTTTGTTGCTTAGTGTTGTACTCTTTTGTAAGTCCTACCTTAGAGATGTTTCCTTTATAAAAGACATTAAGTTCCTGAAATTCTGCTATTGCAACATAAAATTACAGTTTTACATCAGAACAAGAGCTAAAACAGACTTTCAAATATTGTGGTGAGAATACAGTATAATAGCTGAATGATGCCAAAGAAACTTCCTGTTTCTTTTCACCGTTGCTATTATTCCACTAAAGGGGCAGGAACAAAGACCTTTCTATCAGCATAGTTTCTCTTCTACAGGAAAACAGCTAAACGTTCAACATCTTAGTGTGAAAATAACTATTGGAAGAACAAAAGAATCAAAATGAGAATCTCTGACTCACATTTGAAGAAATATTTTAGAAGTTCAAGCTGCATTGTTAATAAGAAACTGATACATATATATTTTTTTCTGGTTTTAAACACTGATCTGTGAACTAATAAAGGCTATTCTAATTATTATTGTCTTTACCCCAAGATTTCTCATTCCAGTCTTTACATTTCTGATTTTTTATCAGAATTCCAACCCTCTGAGGCAGATTGCGGGCACTGGCAGCTCTGGGAAACTGAGCAGGGTCTGAATATTCAATGACTGATTTTTGTTCTAATTGAAATAGCTTTGAATGATGTGACCGTATGAGAAAGATTACCTATTTTAAAACAACAACCTAGATAGTCATATTTTCAAGAACACTCTGGCTTGATACTCATTGTTTTTCTATGATTGCAATGTATTTGTAAGTGTTGACAAAAAAGACAGCATCGAACAAAGACTAATTGAAATGTAAAGATATGCATCTATTATTAGGGTAGTCAATTTATTCTTTTTCACCACTTGTTTTATTAACATACGTCTTCTGTTACACGTTGCTTTAATCTCCTTTATTAGGACTAGCTGAGAGGTCCTGTCATTATTTAGTGTTTCAATGCCTTAAGTTCCACGTTTTGTTCTGAATTTTTCTATGCCAACTTCTTTTGACATCAAAGTGAAACATTGTTGTCTGGGTAGATGTGCAAATGGGTCTAAGGTGGGTGTTTTATATAAAAACAATCACAGAAAATCAGTTGTGTGAGCACATTCTATCTTCAGGCAAAGTAACACTTTTGCTGCAAATGATCCCCCACTGCAAATGTCCTCTGAGCATGCTTCCTTCGGGTTAATGCGGTCCTTTCTCATTTATCCCCTCCCTCTCATGCCCTCCAACTCCAATGAAACTAGAAATACTACTGTGCAAATGGAGAAATGCACATACTTCTCCTTTCCAGAGGCACTTTTATCGAAAAGAGAGTACAGCACAAACTGTTTCACCACTTTGACGCAGCTTCTGTCAAGAAGAAAGAGTTAACATCTCGGTGTGCAGAGGATCCGTGCGTAAGCAGTTCACTGGGGCATCATGTTTATGAATGTGCTCGAGTATCCCAGGAGTCTTGCATGATTTTATACTATTTTTCATAAATAAGTAAAAATGCATCAGAAGGCATTCCCACTTCCCAAGGAATGCACAATTAAAGAAAGCGGAGAAAAACAAGATAGGATATGGGACTCCGGCTTCAGCTATGTGGAGGAAAATGCACTTACTTTTTTTTTTTTTTTGGCTTTTGCTTTTGCTTTCCTCAGTCCTCTGATTGAGTAATGACAATAGTTCAGCAGGAAAGCATACAGAAAGAAAATAATGCCCCAGAGCACACGAGTAGTAAAAGTAATTAGTTCATTGTTAACGTCAGGGTGCTGTTAACAAGCGCATGGGCCCTGCTCTCTGGCTAAGCTGCCACATACGACAGTCAACTCCAAAATAAAAATTATTTTGTACAGAAAGGAGGAAGGAGAGTGGGGATTATAAGCTTGGAAAAGACTGAATTTGGGGATTGAGGATATTTTTCAGAAGCATAATCAGAATCCACAAATACAGCCTCGCCTCCCAGATCCGGTCATTATGCACCATATGTGTATTCAAAGCATGCAGGCTTATGAGAAACACAGAGACACGGAGAGAAAGAGAGAGAGCTAGCGAGGGCGGGAGACTGAGCAAAACCATTATTATACACAGCACCTAGGGAACACAAGATCTAATTGGAGAATCAATAACTGAAACCCCATTTTAAATATTCTGCTCTATTAATTCTTCAGGTTAATAAAAACTGCCCGCGTGATGATATTTTGGGATATAGATATTCAGAGTTGGATTACTTTTGACAAGAGCGTAAGGAATCTATTCAAAGCTGATTTTCCCCCCTTTTGTTCACTGAGGACCTGCAGAATCTAAGATAAAAATGGCAGTTGTCCTGAGGGCACCCTGAGGCATGTCATTAAAATCGGAATTTGATCCTCTTTCATGGTTACTTGGGACAATCAAGCACAGGAAACCTGAAAACTCATCAGTTTTCCAAAATATGACATGCCCTTGACTTTGTCAGTTTGGCTGCCATATAGCAGCCCTGGCTATTTCAAAATCCCTTTAGATGTCACTCTGTCTTCAAGAATGCATGCTGCCGGATCTCGTGTGAGAGATGAGAGACTCCGAGCTTCCTCTTGGCGCCTTTGCCCCGTCAAAGCACTTGCTTCTCTGTTTCCCATCAAAGCAACATTCCATCACAGTCTTCCAGTAAAAGACCAGTAAAAAGCCTGTGTTTTAAAAGAAATGAAGCAATTTACTAATTGTAATTAATGTCAATCGGAGAAGTGTTTTCAATCTGCTTGTTCAAGCATTCCAGGTAATGGGTTACTTTAGCTTTTTAAATCTGCAATGTGTGGTAGATTATGGGGCCATAGAGAATCTTGGAGATAATTCGTTGCCATATAAAATTATATGGCTTGCTATTGTCCATTTGTTTTGGTTTCTTCGCTCCCTTTTTTTCATTTTAATTTCCACTGATAAAGGCTTTCTTCACTTTATTGTTTGAGTTATGCAGTCAGAGACTCCACAAAACTAGAAATCTGGCCAACTTGGGTTGCTAGGAAAATAAAATGTGTATTTCACAAGGCAATTTCCAGGAACCAAAGTTTTCTTTTAACTAATAAATTCTTACATGATTCTGTGAAGCAAGGCCTCTTCCCACCTCTACCCTAACACTTGTTTTTCCAGGATGATTGGCAAAGAGAGTCTCCATCTCCAAGCCATATGCATTGCCTTGACCTGAGAGACATTTGAGTATTACCAGGCATGAGGATAGCTTTTTGTAAGGAAAGGCCAAAACTCTAACCCTGGGGCAAACAGGAGACTTTTCCAAGTAGAGAGTATGTGAGTTAGCTATTTTCCCACATACTTTAAAACTAACTTTTCTTTCTGTAAAAGCGAAAATAGGAAAAGAGATTTGGCTCCTGAACTTGACCTGCCCACTAAAGCCAGATGCATTTTGATAGATGATGCCTGTTGCAAGTAATGTCAGTTCAAGAACATACAAGGGCAGTCACATGGCTAGCCAGTGTGTATTACAGAATAAAAGTCATTCAGCATTGCTGGCGGGTCTAGGAAATGCTTGGCATGCTCGAGATATTCCTCTGCTTAAATAGAATTTTACCTAACAGAATTTTGGTTGGTTAAAGTTATTGTAACAATATGAAATTTCTTTAAGAGTTTAATTCCTCTGTTGCTATTAATCTACTACCTTTCACATAATAAAATTTGCCTTTGGCAGATGTGCTTAGTATGACTCATTTCCAGAAATCATCTCATTCCAGAGGGTTAGCTTTTTAGAACTTTTGTCATACATGGTTCCAGTTCTCAAGTCAAATAATGTGTACAAAAAAAGGAGTAACTTCGAGTGAGAAAGGTCTTGTGCAAATATTTGGTAGTGTTTCTTGTTACTCACCGATCATTTCATGTAAGCTAATCAACTTGTGTTTTACTTTGCTTTATTCTGTGGCTTTGTATATGTTTTCCCTCCCACTGGGATGCCTTTTCTTTTCTCTCAGACTCTACTTACCTTGCTCTCAAAAACCAGCTCTAAAATTGGCTCCTGCTAAAAGCTTCTCTTTGTATGTTCAACTTGACAAGGATCACTCAAGTGTGCTTCTTCTCATTTTGTCATTGGTGTGATATTATAGCTCAAACTTCATTATTGCAGAAACTTGAATATGTTATAGATTAACAAATGTGCCCCCAAACCTAAAAGGAATATTTTGTTATAACATCTTCCATTGACAAGTATTAGTGCTATCAAGGGACTGCAGTGGAACAATTAGCCCTTCTAGGTGTGTTTCTTGATAAACTCCCTTTCTCATGTGGGTGTGCTATTGAACATAAACAATCAAGACCACCATCTTCTTTACCTTTATGTTCTGTATGAGCATAATATAGTGTCTAGTGCAAATCGAAAAGTTACCTTATTTCAACAAAGTAGTACTGAGCATTAACTACATGCAAAGCACTTGGTGCAACATGATGATAAAGACATGTCACTCTCTGGTGGTCATTTAGGTACCACATCAGGGGTTGGCAAACTATATAGCCATGGGCCAAATCTGGCCTGTCATCTATTTGTTTCAATAAAGTTTTATTAGTACTCACTTATATATTCACTCATTCACTTATATATTGGATGGCCTGTTTTCGTTACAATGGCTGAGTTGAGTACTTTTGACAGAGACCATATGGCCCACAAGACTAAAATATTTATTATCTGGCCCTTTACAGAAGAAGTTTGCTGACCCTTGACCTAAATCTTTGCATAGACCATAGTACGAAGACAATTATTGGTTTGAAGTATGATAAAGACTGGTGCAAATATCAACCCAAATGAACTACTAAGAGATAATTTGTATAAATGTACAGTGTTGAAAATTAAAAAGGCAGCTTTGTTTTACAAATAAATATTTAGGAACTTATCTTTTCAGTGGGGAAATACACACACACACACACACACACACACACACACACACACACACACACACCAAAGCCTAGAGAATTGGATTATTAGTCCTCCTATCTACTTAGAACTTCACACTTGCCAAGCACTGTTTATATCACTGCCTGTGAAGTACTCACTTCATTTATTTGTTTAACAAATATTACTGAGGATTTGCTTTGCTCCAGGTACTGATGCTGGGGATTCAATGGTAAGCCAAAATGGACTTCCCATTTCTTATATGAGAAAACTGAGTCATTGCAAACAGTGGTATAGCTAAGACTGGAACCAAATCTCCTTACCTTACATTCAGTATGCTCAAGTCAATTACCATGAGGAGCACAGATTGGAAAAACATTATATGGGTTGATTACAAGCATCATTTTTCTCGCCAATGGTAAATGCATTGATTGTCGGTGCCATGTCTAGTCTTCCCCCATAAGGTTTCAAATGTGTGATAAACTAAGAGGCGATTTAGTTTGACTCTGGTACTGACATTTACGTATGAGATAGTTTTTCTGAATTAGTCATAGTTTCTCTGAACCTCAGTTTTCTCATCTGTACAATGGGGGTAAATAATATCAAACTTTTAGTTTATGAAAGGTAATTTGGTAGGACACTTACATGCTGAAACCAAACACACAGTCCTGAGCAGTTTAGAGTTAAAAATCCTAATTTTTAATCCCTCCACTTAGAGAATCTCTGCCTGGCATTAGGTGGAGCACATTTAGATATGGATTTGTACTTTTACTAACAAATATTTACTGAGCGCCTACCAACGTAATCCAGCCCGGCACTCCCATTTTGTAGCTTGTCACCCAGCTTGCTTAACTGTGAATCACACTTTCTTTACCGTCAAAATGGGGAAAAACAATATAGCCTAACAGAATTATCGTGAGATTAACATAAAATATATGAAGGCAGCACAGTGTCTACTTTGTACTAGGGACTCAAGATATGTTAGTCTCCTTTCTTCTAGCTGTACCCTCTTGAATATTAAGGTCCCATCAGGGTAATATTACTACAATATTAGAAAGCAAATGAAGTTGTGAAAGTATGAGAGGGAAGAGAATGGTGGTATTTTTTACTCATCCCAGGTGCACATTGAGAATGTCATACTTTCCAAGGTGATGACATTGAAGAAAATGGCAGGAAACTACCTCTGATGAAAATCCGTAAGCACATCCCATCAAAAAGTCTTGTTTCTTTGCCTTGGTTTCAAATGTGAAGACAGAAGAAAACTCCTTTTATCACTTTAGTTGCCAGGAGCAATTGGACAAATTATATATAAAAATAATATTTAAGGGTCAGGTAATTATTCTAGTAACTGGGGGAGAATGATCTTGGTCATACACGAAACACTCTCTTATCTCTTCTTAATTCTGAAGTCTAAACCTCTCTAGTGCCAGTGTGTTTTAAAATCAGATGACACTGCTGCTGGCTGTCGTTCCATGATGTGAGAGAAAGTGTTGAACACTTAATGAATTCAGGGGTGTGTTTCTAGTGATGAGAAGTGCTGTCTTGTGTTAACAGTGTCAGTATGAGCGAGACATGAAGGCGAAAAAGACTATGTTTATGTAGGTGCTCTTTCATGTCGGGTGCTACACTTATTGCTTTTGATTAAGATGTATGATTGAGTTACTGGATATGACATTTGTTGAGAGAAGGAAGATTATCATGGGTGAAGTGCAAGAGAGTAAAGAATGAAGTGGTAGATGAAGTGTGAATGAAAGGTTATAGGCATTGATGTCTTGTTTATTTGATTTAGGAGTTTGAAATAAAATTAATCTATTTCATTTTTTAGCGTGTTAGGAGAAATATCTTAACAATGTACCTTCCAATACATAATCAAAATATATCAAAATAGACTTTGGAAGGTAGCTTTAAGTCAGTTTTAGCTGCATAAAAGCGTGTGTTGTGGGGGGTGGTGAGAGGCGGGGATACTCTCCTTAGGAAAGCTTAAACTGCTTTCACATGTATTATTCTATTTATATTCACAATACTCCAGTGCAATAGATAAAGGCAGATTTTTTTTTCATGAAGTTTAAATGTTTCAAATGAAAACCCATTTTATCTGTTATTTTTCTGGAACACTGTGAATGCAAACCAAAACTCATCATCTCTGAACACAGAAATTAAAGAATGAAATGGAGTATAAACTGAAGCTGAACAATCTAATTTCACTGTTGCATTTAATATTGTGAGAAAAATCTCAAAACCATGGACATTTAAAGGGCAGAAAATATATGCAATGTTGGAGTTTGGATTCTCTAAATAGCACCTGGATTTCGGTAGCTGAAAATGATGCTTGAGTTCACAGAAGAACTGAAATTCTCCCAGAACTAATCGTGCTCTGAATGTACACACTGTCTTTCTCCATTGGCTAATTCTGCTTTGCTAAGGGTGAAGGTAGCCTTACTGTTGCCTCCATTGTACAGATGGAGAAAAGGAAAGAGTGAAGCTCTAAACTGTCCCTATTCACAAAGTGACTGAGTGGTAGGGTCAAAAATAGAAACCTAGATCTTCTGCTTCCCAGACCAGAGCTCTATTTACTAAACCAAATTAGCACTCTCTGCTCCATTCTAAATCCATTTGTTTATTTACATCTACAGAATGAAACCCGCTTGACCAAGTAAGCCCCAGCATTGGGCTCTTAGTGTTCCTCACATGGCGGGGGCTGGCTCCCCTCTCTGGAACTGCCGACTGCTGAGACCTTATATCTCCTCTTTTCTAATCAGAACCATGCACTGCAAAATAGTCTCACCCTGTAGCATAGAGTCTTCATTTTGTTTCAGACTGTATTATAAAGTGACGAAATATCGTTTACTAAATTAAAAATAAAAGTGGAATCTATTTTTCCCGACTCCATATATATTTTCATCATAGAAAAAATTTGAAAGTAGATGCAAAGAATGAAGAAAACAAAATTTCATAGTTGACTAGGAAATGTTAACTCCTGTTAAGAACCAACTAAAATAAAAATCTTAATTTTCATTTTTAACTGATTAAAATGGTTTTCCTTCTTGGTTTAAAATGGAAAACTTTTACTGTATATTTGTGTGTGTGTGTGTGTGTGTGTGTGTGTGTGTGTCTATACATGTAGGTATATATACAGAATCAAAGGAATTATTTACTCTTTACTACTTTCCATTATTATTACTTTCCCCCTATTTCTCTATCCATTTATAGTTAAGAGAATGCTGTTTGCTAGAAATGTGAGAGGGAGGGCAATAAGTCAGGTAGTGAACTTCCCTGTTGAATACCAGGGCACAGAAACAAGTCATAATAAAAACTCAATTTTTCCTTCTCTCCCACACAAGGCAATTTAAAATTGCATTCATTTTAGGATTTCTATTGAAACACACAGAACCAAAGGCCTGAAACTGTCTGTCAGAACTGCTTGGAATTTAGCAATGCCAGCCAGCCTTGCTCAAATGACTCCCCAGCTCACTAGGACCCCTGATCAAGTGACCCGCCAGAAGGCTTGGAGGGAATCTGGTATTAAGGCAGCCTATTGATTCAGTAGATTACCTCCTTGGGAAAATAATTATCTTTTAATCTGTAGAGGGGTGGATTTTTGTATTTTAAAATTTATTGTGTTTTTTTTTTTTGGTCAATAAAAGAAATATTAGTTTTGATTCTCAAAGTCTTATCTCTGATTTTAACGGGACATTGCTTTAGTTCTCCATCCTTTATGTGGTATCAGTAGCGAGTGGAAATAGTGATGGATAAATCCATAGAAAGTACATAGTTAAAGAAGATCAAACATAACCTTCACTGACATAGTGGTGCTTATTCTTCTTTACACAAAAAAAGATACTGACTTGGAGATGGCCTCTTCTTTCAGAGTCAACACATGTTTTTCTTCTTTCACTATTATTTATACGAAAATAAACTATCTTTTATTGTCCACTATAATTGAATATGAACTTTGATAAATAGGGACCAGATTTAAATCATAGACCAAAATGCTTCATTAGTATATTCTCAACCAGCTATCATCATAAAAGCATAGATGATACCATATATTTAGTCACTGGAGAAGGGATATTAATAAATTATTAACTTTTCATAAATGGGGTTGCTAAGAATTTTAAAATAATTTAATTTTGCTGTGGTGCATTCAGCTGAATTATGTTAATAAATTACTATCCAACTTTGATATTTTTTTGGGGGGGCGGTCATTTCATTTTTCAATGCCAAGAGCAGATATTTAAAGATATGTAAGAGAGACTATTCTTTGATGTGTATGTCATTTACCTTTCTTTTAAACATAAAAAATGAATTTTTCACTTGTTTGTGCCTTTAAAACTTCTGGATGATTACATTTTATCTGCAGTATTATATTATTATTCCAGTTAGAGTTTTCATGACAGAAATAACTTAGTACCTTCCCTGGAAATGTTATCATGAGGAACTTTATGCTAACGTGGCAATTGGGTAATGAGGGGTTTGTAAACCGAGTCAGAGCATGTAATTCTCCTCATCGGTTGCTCTCTATCTAGATTTGATGACTTTAAGTACTTCATGATCAGTAAATAATAAATTCAATTTACCGGATAGAAGTTTTGTCACTTAGAAATACTCACTTGGAATATATATTTCTTAATTGGCATCAATGGCACATTTCCCAGGAAGCATAACAAAATGGATCATTTAATAGATGCCCAATCTCTCCATCCATCTATCTATCAGTGCGGCACATGATGTTTTGACTTTAATATGGTAATTATCTCAGGCTGACTTCAGAGCAGGAAGCTGCCTCCCACACAGCAGTGCTTAATTACTTTAGACTTCAGCTTGCCAAGTGAAAAATTGACTGTTTTTTTGCACATTACATGGAATTGAAATGATTTCATTGTCATTTCAGTTGAGATATAGCCTGACATCAGCTTAGAATCATGGGAAAGATAATGCAAAATTTCTCTGAAATTCTAAAATGGTCTGAAAGCTGCCTTATTTTTTTATGAAGCTGCATTCCATTTTCAGAATGTTAATGAAGATCCACTTCATCTTGAGAGAAGCAAACTTTTAGGAATTCACTTCTGTGAATACATTTCAGGGGCAATCCAATAAAGGGCAACGTTATTAGGTAACTACAATTAAATGTGAACTTTGACAATTAGGGGGCAGAGGAGTGATTGGAATTGGCGTTGACATAATTAGTAGTAAAAATTGTTAGCTTGGGCACGCAACTAATAAAATAAAAGTGCTAATACCTGCCATGTTCAGAAAACTTAAGAAAGTGTATCTGTATGCAGATTCTGCATAATGATACCCTTAATGCGCTATTGCGTGACATAAACTAAACATTTGTACAGTAAAGTGGTAAAATAAATCTAGGTTATCTTTGTGTTGAAATTTATCAAAATTTCTTTTTTCTTTAGATTTCAGCTGTCAATCACATGCTACTAATTGAATAGTTTTTAAGATACCAAAGGCAGAATTTGGGAATAAAATGTCCACAAAAATGTGCTATTGGATAAAGGGAGACAATCAAATTTTGAGGGAAGACATTGGTATGATGGAGCAAATCATGCCCAGTGCCAGAAGCACTGGATAAGTAGCAACGACACCTTTGCTATGTAAACCTCAGGGGGAAGTAATTAAATTTAACAGAAGCTGCCCTTGATTTAAAGCCACAGGGGAAGTAATTAAATTTAATAGAAGTCACTACTTCTAAACAAAGATATAAGGTATTTCTATCACCAAATTTTACCTTATTTTTTAAAATGTGCCTATAGCTTCTAGTAGCCTGCTTGTAGAAACCAGTTCCAGGACACCTAAAGGCCAATAAATGATTGAATATTGTAAGCCATATTGGACATTCATTTAACGTGAGCACATTTGAGTTATAATTCAAGAAATGGCGTGGTGTTGCCCTTTATGGTAGCCTACTCAAAATCAATGTCTGGCCTTAAGATGGAGACAAAAAACTTTGGGGAAAAAGTAGACGTTATTTTTTGGATCAACTTTGATACATTTTGCACATCTGCTTAAACTGTGCCCTAACCTTAGCCCCTGGGGCTGCCATTGCCTTGCTGAGCTGATTTAATATCCTGGCTTTGGAAAAAACAAAGTTCTCTTTTTTTTAAATGTGTGCTCCTGTCATCAGGGTTCTCCAAGCCAGGCCAGAGGGACCCACATATTTTCTCCACATTGGGCCAGCCCAGTTGAAGCTGGTCTCAGGATCACCATGGTTGCTATGACATAAGATGTAGGATGCTCACTGCAAATGGCAGTCTTTTCACCAAGCCTTTAATGTTGGCTCTGACAACCTGAAAGAAAGGGTGCCTTTTAAAGTTTTGTGCAAGGATCTCCTACTTGTCAAGACATGCATCTTCTGGGCTTTGTTCTAAACCTCACAAAGGCCCATTGAGGCCAGCACAACCTGGGTTGCTCCTGTCTCCCTTTCAACTTTGTCTTAAGAACACCAACAATGAATGTTTCTTGACTATTTTTACCTAATCAAAAAGGAAGGGGCAGTACTGATTGAGAGTTGGAGGATTCATTTTCCCTCCTGAATTTAAGATTAAGGAAATCAGAGATACCCTACTTACTTAGAGCATAAGAGACAAAGAAGCAATGGAAGGGCTGCCATCCAGAGGAGCCACCCTAATTAAAACCAATCGTTAAGACAGTTTCAGTCTTACTACAAAAGAATTTACAGAGGCAGAGTGATGAATAGCCAGACTCTGTGCCCAGACAACCGAGTTTGATTCAATGAAGTCATTCTACTTGAATGACATTGACAAGTTACTTTCCTACATCTTAGTTTTATTATCTATAACATGGGAACAATAACAGTATCTGCCACACAGAGCTGTGGAAGGATCCAATAGATTCATATAAATAAATATAAAGTGCCTAGAACAGCGCCTGGCACATAGTACACTCTGTCTAAATGTTGACTCTTATCATATACAATGTATGTTGAATTCATTGCCTATTGACAGTAACAATTCCACATTATGCCTAGTGTCATAAAAGAATATCCCCCATGGTTTTATTTGAATTCCACACTCCAAACTACATTGTAAACACAGGTCCTTATATATTATGTTTTAAGTGGGAGCTATGCAGCCACAGTCCCTATTGCTCAGATACATAGCTGGGTAGTGGTCTAGTTAGGAAGTAGGGGTGGGGATCTGGGGGATGGAGGTATTGAGGGGATGGCATAAAAGAAAGAGTTAGCACAGAGAAATGGTGTGAGAGATGTAGGTCAGTATACTTTGTTAAATCACAAACAAAAGCCAAAGTAATGCTTCTCTTGCAGTTGTGGATTATGCCAGTTTTTCTGGTTAGCCCAGAACTGGCACCACAGGAAGTGAAATCATTTACTTTTCCTTCCAGGACTGAACAGAGAGTCACAACGCATTTGTCAACTATATATTTTCCTGTCAAGTAGTTAGTTGTTGATGGAAAACCACCGAAAAAGATGTTTTCTTTGTCAGATAAACTTTTCACAATATAAGAATGTAGTGAAGGCTTCTGAAATAAATCTAGTGGCACTGGGGAGTTTACAAATACTAGCATATTAATATACAGCTAAAATAATAATAAAAAACACCATGCTGCTAAAGATGTTTAGTATTATCAGCTCACTGCAGGAGTTTATTAGAAACTCCTGCTTTCTTTTATTAAAATTTCAATTGGCTTGTGAATGAGATCCTATGTTAGTGTCATAAAGTGAGAAGCCAGAAGGAGAGGATATTGGCGTTTAAGTGCGGATTTCATTTTAAAAACACTTTACATTATAAAAGAAGATTGCATATTGTAAATATTACATATAATGCTAGTGGTGTTAAAAGTAGTGTTAGTAATTTTTAAAAATTCATCAAATTGTCTTTGTTTATGATGATATCTGGCAGATTTTATATTTCTGTAGTGAAGCAAAGTTTTAAATTTATCCCAAGATGTTTTTAGTTATAAGCAGCAAACATGGTTTTTAAAAAGTTTATACAAAATGATGCATAAGTGTAATTTAATGGGAATCCTCTTTGGCAGTAGCACATGACAATTGATTAATTTTATAATTAGCTGATTATTTTCCCTCTGCATTTTGGAAGCTGTTGTTAAACTAACTTGGTTTAGCTGGGCAGCTGGCTAGATTGCAAACCTTAATCTATGGTTAAATGTTTGGGTTGGCAATCTTGCAGTAAATTGTACAGAGTACCTTCCGAAGCAAGCCCGTGATTTTGCTTCCCAGTATTAAATGGCCACTGCTTCTTTACCTGGTAAAAAAACGATGTAAAAAGATGGCGGCAGGCAAGGTTCTAAGGTGCAACAGCTGGGGAGCCAAGATGAAAACTTCGCTTCCTCGTCTCAGCATCTGGAGTCTTCATGGAAGTGAGAAGTTTGCAGGTTTGCAGCTGCAGTCCTTTCATGACAAGTTCGGTAAATTTAACACATGGTTGCTTGCTTAGAAAATATTTTCCAGATTTAACATGTTTACAGCATTGACATTTGAAGCTGAAGCCCCTTCCTTCTTGATTAGAGCAGAGAGTACTCACAGACTGCATTCTAACTTTATGGGGTTGGAAATCTGGGAATGGGTCATTTACAACTTTCAAACAAATCAAAATGCACTTTGATCTCTAGTCCAAATTTCTTTAAATGCAATGAGTAATAATAATAAATTAGCCCAAGTTAGCTATTTTCCCCTTAAATATGGTCATTTTTAATGTAATCATTTTATTGCATTCCAAATCCAACCAACATATTTAATCCATCTTAAAGTATATATTTTCTGAGAAGGAACATTAACTCAGCAAATTAGATACAGGACAGACTGTGTAGTGCGTGTGTGTTTATGTGTGTATATTTTTACATTTTAAGCTACAACACTTTTGTGAGAATATATGTTAATATCAAAAGCAGCATTTTTCTTTACACATATTTTCTAATGGGAATCTGTTGTTTTATTTACAAACCTTTAGGTGTGCTGAATGTTGTCAAAGCAATATATGGATAATTTCAGCAATGCGATACATTCAAAACAGAGAATGTGATTTTGAATTTTCCAGTGTTTAACTAAGATCCCTAATTTAAAATTTGTTTTAGTAGATTAATTTACGTTAATAAAATCAGTTCTATTTAACATTGATTTGGATCATATCTTTAAAATAAGATGAGAAACAATTTATATTGATACAATATTTTCTTTTTTAGCATAAGCATTCAGTTGAATGTCACAAGGCTCTTAGGTTGCTAACAGGCATGCAAAAGGCCTTCATATAATGGGATACATTTCACTAGCCTCATCTCCACAAATATAAACCCCATTGCTTTTAACTGGATTTACTGGAGTCCAGATGCATAATCCCAAGAATTTTCTTTAACGTTAGTCACAATGTTGAATGCAATAGTTCTCCATCATGATCTAAGATAAATGATGGCACATACCACATGAAAAAGACTCACAGAACAGAACAAATCAAAACAAAATGCCTTAAAAATGCATTAGATATGTATCAATATTGTTCTTATAATTTGGAAGGGGGTAAGGACAGTTTGTACTTTTTGGGTACTAATTTTTCTTTACCTCCCCACTCTACCCCCCGACCCACCCCAATAAGTAAAAGCTAGATGTTTGCTTTGAGTAGCATTTAACTCAGCCTGGGGATGACTTATATGAGCAGCCAAACATTTGTATTGATTTTGATTTTGACTTTTGTAGAACGATATTTTAGCAAGTCTTTTGAAGGAGTAAAATACTTCAAAATCTCATCCATTTGGGATTAATTGCAGAGTCAAACATTTTAATTTTAACTAGGAGAAAGACAAGAACAAATGAAAAAAAATATGAAGATCCATAATGAAAAGCAGTAAAATAATCTAAGTGAATCGTTTTATTAAAATGGCTGTTTCACTATAAATAAGGAACCATAAAGAATACAATTTGTATATTCTTTACAAAAAGCCTCACTCTAGGCAGCCAACTACTAAAATTTTATATGAAAAAAAGAAAGCTCCCCTAAGGAAGATGTGCATTATCTGCTGTTTCTTTTTAACAAAGATTGAGACGCTTATAAAGAATTTAGCAGACTTCTAAAAATAAAACCTCTTTCGCCGTCTCTCACCCACTCCACTGCATACACTGTTTATGTGAGGGTTTGTTTTTTTCAAATTCACGCTGAATTGTCTCATTCCAATTTAAATTGCTAGTCAGTGTTTCACAGCTTTCCACAGCACTTTCTAACCTTTTCCTCTTGGGCTTCTCTATTTGAAATGAAGCTTTACTGTCTCTCATATATCCGAAATAAACAAGTGTACCTACTTGATAGTTTAATTGTAACTGGCTAGTCTCAAAAAATGAGCAGCAGTTTCAGGAAAAATGCATGGGACACAACCAGCCGACAAAACGCTCAGCAGAGATGCAAATGATATTTTCTTATTTGAAACAGCTGCGGTGTAGCCTCAGACACTTTTTCTTTACAAATTTTTCCTGAATAACTTCATGCTGGTGTGGTATATCCTTTCATGCTTTCCCTGGTGACCAAAGCGCTCATGCCATTTACCTTGCTCCAGGTGATATGGGGAAATACCACAGACATGTATTATTACAGAGTCTGTATAGTTGTTTAGCTGCTAATTGATTCTCAAAGGAAGCAGACTGATGCTGTCACTCGAATGCGATGTTAAAAATTCTTCAGTTTAAAACATGCTTATTTTAGTGAAATTAAAACAGCTAGCTATTCTGGATACTTGACTGCAAAAAGCCTTTACTAGTCCCCCAAAAGAAATCAGTGCAAGTTTTCAGGATTGAGATGATTTTTAATTTTTTAAAATTTTACTGTAGTTATAACTGTTCAAGTAACTGATGCATATTATGATAAAAATTAAATCTGGATGCTTTTAACCCATGGTTCAAGAGGATTCATGCCCTATAATCAGAAACTCAGAGGACAGTGCAATAAATAATTGTTTTAAAATGGTTTCATCTCTCTTAAGTCCTTACCCCGTAACCCTGTTGCTAACGTCTGTGTTGTGATAAATGTGGTTATGTAATAGAAACAAACTTTCACAACTAAAGTGTCCTTTCTTTAAAATCATAGTGTAGTGTTGATTTTTTAAAGGTACATTATTTCTGTGCATGGGTTTATCAGCAGTACAAGATTACAAGACCAGCTACGCTATAGAAAGGATTAAATGACGCTGCATAATACTAAGTAACAGAGAGATGCATGTGACTTGGGAGAGTAACTGGTGCTGCCAAGTCTTCTGAAACAAAACAGCAATAAAAGTTTACTTTCCTTGCAGACCCAACTCTTTCCTCTGGGGTCTTCTCACAATACTCAAACATCAGCTCTTCTACTGTCACTAAATTCTGCCTACATTAAAAACAGTCATCAACAACAAAAACTTTTCTATGTCTTCCTGTTTTAATAATGCTTCTGTGATACGCAGTTCGACCTGCGTTCAATTATGACTCTTAAGAATCATGCCACTTACACTTGAGCATGATTCTTAAGCTCTTCAGTTTTCTTTACCTGTAAGATGAGGGTAATAAGACTACTTGAAAAGCTGTTGTGAAGGGCAAACAGATAATGCATATAAAGTGCTTCATATAGTACTCAGCACATTTTAAGCACTAAAAATATTAAGGGAAATAATTGTAAGTCCTGTCCAGCAATGATAAATATGTTTTGAACAAGAGACCTGCTTTTGTTTTTTAAATCTACAAAAACATCCTGATTATTTTATTCCCATTGTAGCACTAAATGGTGGCAGAGACCCTAAGAATACTTTATACAGGTAAAGTTGTGCCATGAAATTTAAGATAGTTACAAAAGGAGATTTCAGATATGTATACCTTTACAATGTTTTCTACAAATGACTTTAATAATTATTTGCCCAAATAATATATTTAGAGTAATACATATAAAATACATACAAAACTGAAGTTTACTCACTGAAAATTCTTTACCTGTCAGCTGCTTATGAGAAGGTTTTACCCAGTTCAATTTTTATGTGAGAAATTAGTTTCAGGAGATAATTTCATCTATATCACTTGAAATGCTTTTCATGTGGGCTGTGGAGTGTTATACATTCTAACTTAATATTAGGGGGGAAAAAGAAGTCTGCTGATTTCACACACGGTATCCATTCCACATTGTTTTCACTAGTTTTTCCAAGACCCCAAGGGAATCCAACAACAATAGGTTATGTCAAGTGCAATTAGAATCATAATGCAGAAGCAAGTAAATCAGGCAGATGTTGATATTTCAAAACTAGCCTGTGTTCCTTGTATTTGGACACAATTCATGAGATGCATTAGGAATAACAATGTCTTCTATCAAAACATCAAGATTATTTTGGAAATAACCCATTAGAGCAACTCCAAAATCTCACCCCAATGTTACTCTAAAATATAGTAAATGATGATAATATCATTGCATACACAACTTGGAATCCTAGATTTTAAATGTGTAAACTTAATTCTCTCTGCCGCCTTCCTGGGTTGTGTGGCAAACAGGTGTGAGCTACAGTGGGGAGCAGTGGGGCTGGGCCGGGACCAGCGTGGGTAATAGGATGCGGAGCACAGAGCAAGGAACACTTTGCTGTCCGACATCAGTGTGCTTGCTGTTAATGGCTTAGTGAAGCTGCTTTTGCTCCGGGGAGGGCTTCTCTGCCTGAGCTGAAGAGAACCATAGAAGAAGGAGTCACAGTGGACTTAAATGTGGATGGGGAGGAGGCCAGGGTGTGAGTGATGGTCGGTAGAGAAAGACAATTCCTGTTCGGAGCAAGCAGCTGGTGGCATGCAAGGAGGACCAGGGAGGAATCTAGAGCAGCTTCCTGGAAAACTATTCTCCAGTTTTCTGTCAACACAGAGAATAGCAGCAGGGGGAGCCAACCTCAGAGGACCTCTTCAGCCAAAGAAACTCTGAGTTTGGGAGGTATATTTTATTTTTATTTATTATCACAACACAGGCTATAAATTTTAAAACCTATTTGAGTAATTTCCCTGAGGAAGAAAGCTGACCCCATTCCCACAGCCTCCCTACGCTTAGAGAGCGAAGTGTGCCACAAAGCATTTGGAATGCTTTCTTAAAAGTTGCAGATCCGTGGGCCACTCCCGCTGCAATAAGTCTCTCTCTCGCTTGGTCTGCTAATACCGGGGCTTTTTTCCTGAGAGCTGGCAAGCGGTGGGCAGGCCTGACAGAAGCTGCAGGACCTGCCCTGCACCCTGATTCCTGGAGATGTGTGGCAGGTGGAGGTGGAAGGGGAAGTAATGATCGTTTGGAGACAGTCTATTTAAGCAACTGTTTGTTCTATAATAAAAATTACTTGGTGGCTCCGAGCATGAACTCTCAAAGGGAGGGTGCTGCAGGAGGCAGTTGGAGACTTTGTTTGAAGCAAATGAGCTAGAGGAGCTTGGGGCTTTGTTGAGAGGAGGGCCGGCTTTGTGGCCAGTCACCCTCACTTTCTTGGGCTTCATTTGCTTGTGAGGCCACAGCGCTGCCCCTGAGGGACTCCGTGAAGGAGGCAGCTGCAAAAGAGAATACAGGCTCAAGAATTGGGAAGGTAAAGCATAACTCAGAAACCACAGAGAGGGACAACAGAATGCGGTTTTGTGAGCCACCTTCCAAGGCACAGGTACATAGCACTCCTTTTTTATCTCCTTTACATTAGGCACATTTTCACAAAAACAGGCGCAAATAAGATTCACCCCATACCCTAAAGGACAGTCTGAACTCATGTGACAACTGACAGAAGCAGCGATTTCCAGAACGCAGGGCCCCAGACCGCGAAATCTCCCGGGCCTCTAGAGAGGAGAAGCGGGGCAAATAGAAGCAGGGCGACCCTGTGAACTCACCCCCCAGGAGCCTCCCAATGGCTGCACGGGAGACGCCCACCTTCCCCGAGATTCCACCGCCATCCCAGGCGTCTGGAGGCTGCAGAGGAATGTTGGCATCACAAACCCTGATCCTCGCCTCACATTGCCCCTGAAACCTAATGTGATTTTGACACATGCTATGCTTATTGCGGGTGGGGGTGGGAGTGGGGGTGGGGGCTGGAAAGGTCAGCTGAGGAGCCAGAAGAGGGCAAAGAGTCTGGAGCATTCCAGCAATGAAAGTGAGGTCAGGCAAAAACGAAGCGTGGAAAGCTTTCTACAGGCAGGGTTACCGTATGGGTTTTTATACAGAACGAAAAACAAAACGGCCAGTTAACCCATTGGCCATGGGAATTGCAGAGGGGACAGCTCTGGCGGCCGAGCTGGGCTGCGGGGTGGGCAGCAATGTTCTCCATCCTGTCTAGGGCTGTGGCTCCAGACTGCCCATCAGTTTGTCAATCTCAGTGCGCGGAAGGCTGGTGATTAAAGGATTGTGGCTCCGTAGTTGAGCTCTTTGAAGCCTATTCCTGGCTCAGAGAATATTCCTGCTGCAGAGACCGGAGTCTTCTGCAGGTCTCTTCCTGAAAGCTGCTTGCCCCGCTTTATGTTATCTCCTGGTGTGTGTATATGCCCGGCTTGCGTCTAATGTATATTTATTCTCAAGGCCAGGGAGCCTCAGCGGGCAACTGAAGTTTAAGTGAGTGAATAGCACAGCGGTACTGGGGAAGATTCATTATCGGTTCATTTCTAGGTTATTTGATGTGGGAGATTTTAAGCAGTTTATGTGGTGAGGAAGAGACAAAGTGACAATTGGGAACCTCTTAAGACATGCAGAAGCGTGCAGCAGACGTAGGATTGCCATTTATTAGGTAACAAATATGATGCCAGATTTTTCTAAAGAGCAGTCGGGAAAAGAAATACTGAAGACATGAGCCAGAGTCCCAGGGCTAGCTTTGGGTCCAGTTCATGGCTCTAGTCACCTCCTAGGGCTCTATTTCTTTAGATGTTGCTTTCTTAGCTGCAACACTCTGAGGCAGGGATACTAATGCAACTCCTTTGAATATGAAAAATAGAAAGAAACCCCTTTTTAATCTTTGTTTTTATGGCTGCAAACATGATTACATAGAGGAAAATCAATCCCAATGGAACACAATGGATAATACAAAGTAATTGATTGGCCTTTATCATTTTCCGTTACGATATTAAAATTACACCATAATATCAAGCGGCAGCCACTGATACATAAAAGAAACAGGAGTTGATTATGTCTAAGGGTAATCAGGTCAGGGAAGTGTGAAAGTAAGATAAATATGGTAAATACAAAAATGGGAAAAGGCTTAAAAGAAGCAAAAGGGAGTTGGTGGCAAAGAGTTTGCATAATAGAATGGAGATCTGATGTTTGGAATATCATTAAGCAGTAAGCCATGAGAGACAGTCTATTGCAGCTCTGTGATTGTGCTATGTCTCGGTTGGTGTCCCAAGCAATGGGGGCAAAAGCTGAGTGACTTTAACTTCTCAGGAAGTGCAATAATCCTTTCAGAATATGATGCCTGCAGCCCAACTGCTATCGGGCTATGGAATTTAGAAAATGAAGTAGGGAAGCATTTAGTTATTGGTATTTCCCAGGCACTAATACCATCAGCATGGTATCACTAGCAGCCACTTAGAGAACCTCCATTTGCAGCCAACTTTGCACACTGCCAGAGAGACCAATTCGGCTTTGTCAGACACCCAACGTCAGGGTGTGTGTCCTCATGGCAAGCAGCTAAAGCGAAACCATTGAGAAAAATCGCATTAATACAATGCCTAGTTTCATTATTCTATGTTCTTGCCTATTTTATCTTTCCATATACATTTATTCTCTCTCAAAATATATTCATGCTAGCAGATGCCTAAATGTTACTAATTACAAACTTTAAATAAAAAATGTGAGCAAATTTTAATTCCTACCAACATTTTTCTTCTTTGAAAATACTTCTTATTAAAAAAATACATATATGTACTTTGTGTTTGATGACTAAACAAATACATTTAGGAACCTGTTCATTAAAAATATACAAGATATTTGTTTTGTCCTCTATGTCACCATATAACATGCTTCTAATTTAGATTTCTTAACATAATGCCATACGTGTGTTAAGCTACCATCACAAATAACCATGCTATGGTTAGAAGTCAGTTTTCACATTCACACTTAAAACATTGTATAAAAATGTCATGCCCACCAGATTGATCCATCTCTTTGGATAAGCAATAATCAGGAATGTAACTTACGGTGGTGGAATAAATCACCTTATGGATTGGAAGCATTAGAGAACTGGTTAGCTGTGATACCCTCAAGAGGTGTGGGAAGTATCTGTTTACAGAAGAACTCTAGATATAGCATTTGTTTCTAACTTTTCTAAATCTTGGAATGTTGGACTCATTTGTTTATTCATTCACTTATTTGTTCTAGTAATTAAATGCTTGTTATGGGTCTAGAACTGAACTTGGTGCTGAGGTTACAGAGGTGGTCTCAAGGGGCATACAGGTTATTAGGGAACGTTGACATATACTGGGGCTCTCCATGTTGTCTGTCAGGGTTCCAGGTCCACTTGTGAACCATTCTCTCATCTGTCAACACATTCTCTTCCATGTGTCGGTTTTGTCTTTGGGCTGGTAGCAACATGGCTGCAGTTCTAGCAGTCTCTTCTAGATATATAAGGTCCATAGGAAATAGGACCATCTCCTTTTCTGTTTCTTTCTTAGGAATCAGCAATCCTTTCCCAGAAATTCCCAGTAGGATCCCCCTCATGTTTTATTGACCATATTAGATCAAATGCCCATTCCTAAACCAATTACTGATGAGGTTGTACAATGGACTTTGAAGAGTCAACTACTGTGCATGTCCTACTTTCCTTTAAATATCTTCCATTTTGATCTTGCGTTTTCCCACTGAAATGATAGCTTCTAGGTAGTTCTACAGTAGGCATTGGATTATTCCATCCCCTCTTTGCACAAGTGCACTTCATTTCTTTATCAGAATCAAATTAAATCTGGCTTATCCCCATTCATGAGATTGGCAGAGGTCTCTTTTATCAGTCACTGTTCATGGCTTCATTTCCCTCTCTCATGCTAATGGATGGGGATCATAGTATTTCACAGATTCAGAAGACACAGGGAGGGCCTGGTCTTCCATCCAGGATGCTTCACTATTGTGCTCCTTGCCTAAGCCTCTGAAATCACCTCAAATGTGGTTTAAGGTCCCCACACCCTCCCAGAACCTATAAATCTCATCCTATTGTCAGTCCCTTGGGAACCAAGCTCTCTCTGGTATGGGGTGCAGGGGACCTTTTTCAGAAAAATTCAGATTAATTGTCTCAGTGGTTGTACCTAGGCCTTTTAGTGTCTGTCAGGGTCCATTTCCACTTGACAATGTCCCCCCAGACCTTGAGGACCCAAATACCTGGTGACCCTGGCTCGGGATACAAGAGGTGTACGGGGTTGTCATTTCAGCTCTTCCTGGTGAGCCTAGAGCATGCCAGCTAAGACATATTCAATTACTCAATTGTCCATCCTACAGCAGTAAGTGTTCTTAAATGTCCAGATATAGTACATCAGTGCATTGGAGTAAACTCAGCTAGCCTGTGTCAGCCTGGGTTTTAATTGATCTCAGAGGAAATCTGACTTTGGGGGTTCTCTAATCCCACATATCCAATATTCCCTACTGCTATTACCTTTGTTCACCAAGTCCCCCCACAAAAACCCATTTCCTGAGTTTACTGATTTAAGGTGAGATTTAATGGCAGGTGATCTGATGGATTAATTCACATTAGACATAAACAACTGACAATCCTAATTAAGGTGATATTCTTACCAGGGCTATTTAAAAATTAAAAGTGCTATCTTCTAACCCAGATATATCAACCTCTAATGGTAGAATTTCAGACAATATAGAGGGACATAATTTTTGGCAGTGTTGTAGGTGTGATCTCAAATTCACACTATGTGTTTGAATAGCACCTTTTACAAACCTCTGTTGTAGAATACTATACTTTAATAGTCTGCTGAGGGGCTTTCTTCTCTCCAAAACAGTGACTTCCTTCAAGGGACGACCATGCCTCATTTATCGTTTTGTCCTCAGCCCCTAGCATACTTCTTATCACAGAGCAGCTTAATGTTTTTTGATGGTTGCTCAAAGCATCTTTTTACAATTAAACTGTTACATGGGCTCTGGGAGAATTGAAAAGAAAATGAAGAGATTGCTTTTTTCTTTTTCACCCATAAATAATCCATATTTTCTTAATCTTTCACTGCATTTCTATTCTGTACATTTCTATTGTACAGTTTGGAAGTGTCTTAATTTCCCCACAACTCCCCTAAAATGCAGAATTCCCATCAGAATTCCTATTTGGCTGTTTAAGTGACAAGTTAAGAAATACCCATAGTTACAGCATTCATGCTTTGGATTTGTGTGTCAGAGGCTATAACTTGCCTCCTAGCTCCTTTGGATGCCCAAATGTGTTTCATATATATTTCTTCCCAGGTGCAATTTCTCTGAATGTCTTATGTCATTTTCCTAGCGAATTAAAATCCTCTGTTTCAGCCCAAGCCTGTGGTTCAGGATTAACTGTTCAGAAGTGGAATAAGGGTGTAAGTACATGCAGATTCTAGGGATAATTCTCACTCATTCTTTAGCAGAAGTGACACTTTTGCAAGGTGAACCAGTAATAAGACTTCAAACACTCACTCTCCTGGCCTCGCTCAAAAATGCCGCATGCTTGAAAGTTTCATGTTATAATGAATCATTGTTATGTTGCCTGCACAACGTCTTTTTTATTACAGCAGTTGTCCCTTCCAGCCTGAGGAAGATGTTGATCACAAACAGTTGTCTCCCCTGCCATGATGGCGGGCATGTGACTTCACCTGGACCAATCAGTTTACTCCTGTCTGCTCTAGTAATTGCTCCAAAGATGTGCTTATGACCCAGATTTAGCTAATCAGTCATCCTCAAGAATTTTGCCAAATTTGTTAGGAAAGGAGCCCTGCCTTTGCTTTGTAATTAGCTGTAAGGGTGACAGAAGCTTTGAATTGATTTACTGGGGACTATTTTTGTCACTAGGTATGAAGAAACTACCATGTACAAAGAGAAAGCAGAACCAAGAGATAGATGGATCAGGGAGGGAAGGAGGAGGGAGAAAGAGAGAAGCACTGATGAGAATGTTTAAGGACCTGGATCCAGCAATATTTGAAAATTTGAAAGAGTCTTGTATTTTGCTTATGCAAATTTGGATTAAGTGTCTATAAATTATATAAAAAAGACTCCAGATAAACAAACAAACATGTTCCCGGTTTATTTATACAAGTACAAATGATAGAAGCTTTACAAGATAAAGGTGTATGCGTTTTCAGCCATTCTAAAATGTATTTTGAAACCTGCCATCTGAATCCATTGAACTGGTCATTATCACATATTAACTTTGAACACATTTTTTAAAAGTAGTGTGTGCTTTGTACTATAAGATGTCATGCCATTACTTCATCATAAGAGCAATCTTTATAGCCTACATTTAGATGAATGTTCAACTAATTCAGGATCCAGTGACTTCTAGGGAATTCAACTAAAAAACTTCATAAGCAACTGACAAGAATTGAGAAAATAAACAAACTGGTTCAGGACTAAAAGTAAGAGTATACTTAGTACAAAATTATCAAAGGGAAAGAGAACATGACAAGAGCAGACATTTTGATTCAAATTATACAGAAAGCAAACTAGGTGATTTCCTCATGTGTGAACAGGCATTGGTAGCTGTAGAAATATCCCCGTTCTTCAGAATGCAGCTTGGATACCACTTCCTCTGAGAAACCCTCCTTCATGGCACCCGGTACTTACCCCTTGGCCAGCAGTTACTACACCAAACTGGAATTACAGGATTACGTTTTGATTCCTCTACTAGACCATAGCATTTTGAGTTCAAAGACAGTCTTGTTCATCACTATATCCATCTTACCTAGCTCAATACTCAACATCTGCTCTATTCACAAAGCATTTTGAGCAAAAGAACATGTCTGTTGATAATGTCATATGGTTGTCTGTATGCAGGACCTATGTTCTGGAAGCTTTGTCCTCTGTGGCCAGCTACTATTCTTTCTTGATCATCAAGCATCACCTTTATGTTGATTATTATGCTATGTTACTTATGTTTATTACTCAGCCAGAGTCCAAGGCTCAGAAGAAACATACTCACGTGGGGAATCTGTATGAAGTTCTATTTATATGACCATGCTTCTCTCCTCTCTGCATACATACATGTTGAACTTTTGTTATTAGACTTGGTTTCAAGGGTTAAAGAAAACGAGTATTCTAAGTGTGCCAAAAGTGGTACTAGTCAGTTACAGGCTTAATTTCATTTAGTTCTCCTAATTACCCTGTGAGTGTTATTATTCCCATTATATAGATGACCAAATAAGACTGAAAACAACTTCCCCTAAAATAGAAAGCTTGTAGTGAGCCAGGATTTGAGCCTAGTTCTAACTTCCCATATTATGATTTTTGCACAACACTACTTATAAGAGTAACTTGAATTCTAGAATTTTTCAAGCAAAATGTATATATATATATATATATATATATATATATATATATATATATATATACACATATATGTATACATATTTGAAATTATATATTCCTTAATTTAAAAAAGCAGTGCATTATAAAGTGGATTCAGTTGTACTCATCTCTCAATTATCAGCAATAGCAAGGTTATGGGGAAAGCAGATAACCTGCAAATTTTATGTGGATAAAATTCATAAATAATATGGGAATAATTGAAATCTGCCATCACACTGCACTCTCAGCTATAAAAAGAGACTGGTTGTAAGTGATGTGTGATGATGACCATGTTAGGTCAACTTACTCTTCCAGAGTTTATGGCAAATCATTATTTACCAGATGGAATTTTCTCTAAGAAATTCCATTTACTTGATTTCCTCTTTACTTACTCTGTTTCTTCATAAGGTTGCATCTATTTTAAAAAAATAACTTCTGGGATACTGTTTGGGAGAGAAACACAGACTTACTCTATTCCAGAGGGAATGCAAAAGTTTGTCTAAACACCAGCTTAATCCATAGAATGGAGTAGCAGCACTATATCTATTCGTCATGAGGAAGCCTGGGAGAGCAGAATAAATATCGTGTGGAAAATCCAGAAGGGACCTCTGTCATAGAGTCTAAATTATGAGGTGTTTCCAGGAAACATATATTTTATCCCAGGTCAAGTCCAGCTGGGGTTGAAAAGGCAGTCTCCAATGATTTGACATTTCCCTGATACCTCCTGGAGGAAATATTCAGGTTCCTAGAGGGGAGTATGTTTTGGGCTGACAGCTCATGTCTATTTTCAAGGCACCATTACCTATGGCAGGTGATGAAATACTCTGTAAGTTTTGATATAGTGAAGGTTGGAATAATTCAAAAGGGTCTTGCTCTCAAAGGCTGTGATTATTGCATTCTCTATGAGATTTTACAGAACCCTACCTCACGTGTACACACACTCACATGAACATAGAGAACCAGTCACATCCACACCCATGTGTGTACATACTCACACATGCACATATGCTCTCATACATACATGTAGAGACTGCTAGTTTCTTAACACCTTTAAAATGTGTTTCAATTTTGGTGCTTCGTAATAGGAATAATATTGTGAAAATATTAAACTATATATTTTACTGTCCCTTAAATCTTCTTCCCTTGAAGCGTTCCACCTCCAAGGCTGCACATGAATCATGTGGCCACCGGGAAGGTGTATGGGGGCTAGGGGATGTACTGTCCAGAACAAATAAATCAAAACTATGATTGCTAAGGATTGAATGTTTGTGTCCCCCTAAAATTGATACGTTGAAACTATTATCCCCAATGTTGTGGTATTTGGAGATGTGGCCTTTGGGGGGAAATTAGGTCACAAGGGTTGGGCCTTCACAGATTTATTGTCCTTATAAAAAGAAACATAAGATCTCTCTCTCTCTCTCTCTCTCTCTCTCTCTCTCTCTCTCTCTCTCGGATATGAGGGTACAAGGAGAAGACAGCAGGAAGACAGCTCTTACCAGGATCCAAATTAACCAGCCCCTTGATCCCTTGATCTTGGACTTTCCACCTTCTACAACTGTGCAAAACAAATGTTTGTTGCCTTGCTATCTAGTCTACAGTCATTTGTTACAGCAGCCTGAGCTAAGACAATGATAAAAAAGATGTCTTTGTTACGGAGGAAGAGAAAATAGAAAGATTATTTTGTCTTATATCCTGTGGGATGATAGAAAGAGAAAAGATGGAAGAAGAGAAATAAATGCGAAACCCTGTTCTGAACCCTGATCTAGCGCTAGGAGGTCACCAGATGTAGGTCACAGACCTCAAAGTAGCTTCAGGTTTGGCTGGTGAGACCCGATTTGGGAGTCAGTCATCAAGGGAGATGGCCTAGTTCTCCAAGAAGTTCGCCTATTACACTGTTCATTTCAAAGGTGAAACAGTAGGATGTCCAGCCAGGGTACCATCGAAACTAGATCAGTCAGCTTACCATGAACCCCTGCCTCAGGACCTGCATGAGAGCAAGTGCCCCCCCATCCCCAAGTCATGGGGACTGTAACTTACCTCCTATATCCTATCATCCTCTGATGAAAGAAGAGGGGAAAGGGAGGAGCAGTTCCAATAGGGAGTACACTTAACTTGACGAAAACATTACCCCAGACTACGTAACCCAGAGGAACTGAAATATCACTAATAGGCAAACTAAAATTAAAGCCTGTTGCTCCTCACCCTTCAGCTCCATCTGCTACCCATCAGGGTGGGAGCTTGTGAGAAAGATTCTAGCACTTGTAGAAAATAAAGCAGTTTCTTTTTCTTTGCATATCTGGAATGTTCATTTTGACCCCAGCAGCATAAATAATACCTGTAGCATAGTTTTGGAATCCCTGATAGAACACATGTCACATTCTGAGTCTGTCATGCTCTGGGCCAAGGAAAAGCATTGTTAGGTAAAACTTATCAATGCACAAATGTTTTACTTCTTTAACTTCAACTGCCTCCCAAGTTTGGTTGGTGCTTGTTCAGAAAATGAAAAATGCTTTTTGGCTTACATTTCCCCTGCACAGATAAAGATCCTAATTGTGCCATTACAAGCTGGTACATAAATCTGTGTCAGGTTTCTCATAATATTATATCTGCAAATGAGATCTTGACGGTATTGTTCTCCCTTACACCTAATGATAGAACAGAATGCTTCATTGAAAAATGGTAAAGGATGATTGAATTCAATTCAGCCTGGGCATTTGAGTTTGTGTATTTTAGAGGAAGTGGACTCAGAAAACAGAGCAGAGTTTTCAAACATACCGGGAAGACTGGCTGAAACATCTGGAAAAATCCCCTTGAGACTGAAAGCATGTGATACACAACAAAGGCAACAACAAAGTGTCAATCTTCATGTTTTTATAGTTTCTTGACAGCAGTGGAGAAGCCAAGTTGCCAGCCATCTAATGGATCTTAAATTGGTCCTTGTTAATACCTGGTATTATTTGTCAAAATATTGAAAATCCTTAAAACAGTGAGAAAATGAAATGTTAAATACCTAATACTCTCCTTATAAAATTAATGGGATTCAGAGAAAAAACACACACACACACAAAGTATCTAGAATAATTGAAATAGGAGTTAGTAGATTTCACCCAAACCTCGCTTTTATTGTGGCTTGTTGTTTTTCCTGGCAGGATATTTACTAGAGTTAATAAGAAGCCTTTGTATTTATTAACATATTTATTCCGAATAGCTCAGAGCCTCCACAGACATTCTTCTATTATTTCGCATGTCTCTGTAAGGTTTTTGACAAGAGAATAGGTATTATCCCTGTTAAACCTGGTGTGGGAAAAACAACTGTTTTCAAATGTAATTTACAAAAAGCACCTCTTAGGCTGAAATCTAAATTGTTGTAAGGAATTCTCTCTTGGGGATGTTTTCCTCCCTTTTCCCTTTAATTTAAAGTATGAGACTGTCATTGCTGTCATTAGTTATTGCAGTAACTTTTTCCTCTTCAGACCAAGGTCAAAAGTTTCCCGCTGTTAAGTCTATCCATGAAAGTGCTCGAGCATACACAGCACTTATCATGCATATTTATGCTGCACAAGTATTAGAGTAAACATAAGAGGGATGAATTATTAAGGGCACAGTAAGACTGATGAAATGCTGTTAGTTTGGATATTTGAATGATTTGTACATTTATGAGCTTACATGAAGCAATTGAAGGCAAAGGAAACAACTCGGTCTTTCTGCTTAGCTAACTCTTTAAGAATGATTAAGTCTTAGGGATTGAGAGTGGAAAGAATATACATATATACAAATCTGCATATGGATATAGATATGTGTTAATGAACTATTTCAAGAAAATCACAAGGGCTTCTACTCCATATTTATCAGGTTGCCTAGGCACCCTGGACTATGCCAAGTGGGGCTCCCATTGGCTCTTGGTTCTCCCATAGATCTTTAGTTGCATTGGACTTTTTAAATTGAAGAGTTTATATTTATTTCAAAGGCCATTTATACTCAACAGAAAACACTGTCTGGAATGAAGACCTGTTTCTAGATCTTTGGATCCAATGTGGATGGTAAACTGTCATTGCAATCCCCAAGTGGCTTCTTAGAGGTAGGTCTTCTTCCTTGTTAAATAGCTGCAACTGTTTGGTGCTGCTTTATGAAGCCTGAAGTCAACTCTGTTGCAGGCTAAGATTCTGGTAAACAAGCCCCAGTAGATTTAAATGGGAAAATAGTCTAGTCCTCCTGTTATCTGCTAAACTTCTGCTTTCTTTTGTTGAGACTCCTCTCTGATTGCTTCAGGCTGGCTGGACAGAGACTGCTGAATGCTCTGGTCTGTTGTAGCAGTTTGTTAAGTGTGGTTCAAAGGGCTTGCAATGCTGGAAAGACCCACAGAGGGATGATTTTTCCTCATCCTCTTTGTAAGAATTCTGTGAACTAGGTGCTAAAATAAAATTGTGGGCTGCGGGAGCTTTGGGAGTGAGAATGGGTAGATGAGAATGAATCAGTTAAAAGGCAGGATCTGGAATTTATCTAGCGATCTGAATTTTATGCTCAGGAAGAGAAGGTCCCAGTCTAATTTCCCGGGCTGCTGGAGCTCTGTTTGTGATGCTATCTCTTGGTTATTTTTCTTTCTGTGATGAAGAGGTTGTAAATTGTCAAAAAGATGAACAATCACAAACTAAAATATACCACCAAAAGTCATAATGTGAAAAGGCTTTCTTCTTCAGTTTTTCATAAAGGGAATCAGATTCTGGTTTTTTTTTTCATTTTTTCATTTTTATTGTTAATGTTATTGTCATCTGAAGAGAGCAAATAAGTCATTCCATTATGCTCTTTAGGAAAATGACAACAGCAACCAATTTATTGTTTGATGTGATTTGACTCCTAAAATAATTTTTCATACTTACAGATTCAAGGCATCCAGAGTGGGAGAACCATATACACACTGGAGAACTAAAATGGAGTCGTTTATGTTTGGTTTTGTCATTCATTTGGTCAGGCACAAAATGGAAAGGGGCGGAGGGTGGGGGGCTTCCTTGTTCCCCTCACTCATGATGGGGCTCAGGGCAGGCTACCTCAAAATATGCTTCTTTGTCATATTGGTCAGTTTGAATTAAAGTTACTTAAGAAACAGCTGGTGCAAGAAGGGCACTCTGATTTCCCTTTGTCCCTCTGAAAGCTGGAAATAAATTCCCCATGTGAAGGGTACCCTCCTTGTACCTGCAGGGTAGAAGCCATTCTTATCTCCAGAGGTAGGAGATTCAGGGCTGAAAAGGCTGCATAAACAGTGTTACTTCTTCATTAATTTGTTACCCAAAGCACCAAACTCTTGATCAATTTTTCAAAAATAATCATTTCTTTGTTTAAAAATATAAACGCTGCCTGCGTTGGTCACTTCTTTGAATCTCCTATTTCTATGAGTTCCTGTATGTATGAAACAAGAATTTTTTTCTTATTAATGTGTCATATGTCAATTTAATATTAGGCCAGCTAAAGAACCTAGAAGGGAAACTTTTTCTTGCCCTACACTCAGCTGCCATGATCCTAATAAGAAGACATTAGGCAACAAATCTGCTGAAAATGCCAAATAATTTAATGCATTTTGCTTAAAAAATCCCTTAGTCTATGAGCAACTTGGGATGCATTGCTTCCCCACTACCCACCTCCCACCATGCACCACGCATCCCCACCCCCTACCCATAGCCTTGAGTTTACTGGCTTGCAGATCAAAAGCCTTTCAATAACCTTATCTTTCAGTGTTTTTGTTTTATTCAGTATGCAGAGTTTGGTTTTTGACACCACCAAACAGCCACATTTCACAAAGTTACATTTAAATAGAAGATTATCACATTGTCCAGGTAGCGCTTGTCATTAAAAAAAATAATAATTATTTCTTCCCTATTGCTTATAATGACTACTTGAAAGCTCAAAAGTGAAATCTATTTCCTCACCTCAATTTTCTTTCTTTCATCAGGTTTGCACACACTGTGGGGCTTCTGACAACTGCCGAGCTGCCGGCATGGATCTTGTCTCTCAGTGAGGTGGGGAAAAAGTAGCCTTGAAATTTTTTCTTTGGGGGGAATATCACACCTTTTATAAAATAACCAGATTTGCTTTCTTCTGATATGGATTATTTGTGTTATTAAACAGATTTGTACTGGTTTAACAGTCATTTATATATCCATTTATGCATTTCTACACTAAAATATTTATCTCTTCATTCATGGAGTAATTTGATGCTTCTCATGTGCCAGGCGTTGTGCGACATGTGTGAGATTATGCAATGACCGCAGCAGATGCTGCACTTGTCTTACTGGACTTTGGGTCTGTCAGATTCCATTAAACTGGGGAGAAAATTGTATTTACTATTTATTGTGTAGTTGGTTGTTCTCATATCCATATAAAACCATAAGAATATTTTCCCCAAAGGAGATAGCTGTGATAAGGAGCTTACCGTTGGATGCACTAATCTTGGCAATAATCTACTAATTACTTCATTCTGTTCTCGCACTAAGTCATGGGCTTAAGAGATATTTGAGCAATTCTGAAAGCTGAACTAAAAAGAAGTCATGGCATACTCAGGTTTTCAAGTTATGTGGAAGTCGAGGAGTTAATATCGTATATTGATTTCTCAGTCCATTCATCTGACTCATGAAGAGAACTTCAATCATTTTGTTAGGCATGTTCTCTTAGACTTGGATGGGAGCTTGATGATTTTTAAGCATTGGGACAAAGTTAAGTTTTGTTAGCTTAAACGCACAATTATGCATCCGAGTGTCTGAAACACTTTGGAATTTTGTGCTCCCAGCCAGAGCCAAGTGGGGTGCTCTGGCCTTGGTGGCAGCCTCACTTGCTACGTGTGAGATGTGGTGAGCAGAGGGTGACTTAGCGCTGTGGTTTCACTGAATGCAGATTTCCTCTGGGACTCTGAACTGTGGACCAGAGGAAGGTTCTGCTGCCAAGAGAGTGAAGGGCAAAAGGAGACCAATACTTTTTTGACCTCTCATGTTAAAGCTGCTCACCCCTGTGTTATTGCTTTTTCAACACTCCATCAGAGCAGGAAACTTAAAGTCTCAGTGAAGCAGGGAGATTCTGCTTTTTCAGGGACCAGGGTAGTTTTAATTAAAATTGGGTTTTATTTTGGAATGTTTTCTTTGCATGTGAACTAAAAAGAAGTGAAGGAGACAGAGAGAAAAGTAGAGCAGTTGGTCATCTCCTTAATGGCAAAAAGATCAATTAATTTACAACGAGGAAAAAAACAACTGCACTACAGATTTACAAAATGTTCATTATCTATGGACTTTGGATATGAACCATCATCAGCCTGATATCCAAAGGAGAGATCTGACAGTTCCAACCCTGAATTCAAGGACCAGTTGATAAATTAAAAATCATTTTAAAATTTAATATTAAAATTGATAATTGCTCTGTGGGAAATAGATTTTTCTGAACTTACACCCTTTTCCTGCAGTGCTGAGCAAATGCAAAGCGATAAACTGTCCATTTGTCACAATGATAGATAGACAAATCCTACTTTTACTCTATTCCACAGCACTCATACATTTCAATTAAGGAGAATAAGTGCTACCATTCGTAACATGTATTCATATTATCTTATATAGTTCTTTAGGGCTTAAATAATTCTCTTTAGGAATGGAAAAAAGGTCCCCTAATATACCACATGCAACTGTTGGGGTATATTACCCATCTCTTCAAGGAACATGGCAGGCAGCTAGAGAAGAAGGTTGGCTATCATTAGTTTCTTAAGAGATATGGCATGAAGAGTAGTGTCTGGGAATAACTGCTAATCTTCTAAATTGAGGAAACAGCAAACTCAGGTAGTCCTAGTGAATTCTTCTCTGCCTGGCTGATGCTGGTTTCTACTTCACATTTTAGCATGATTATCACTTGAGTTATTAGATGGCCCTGTTTTCCATTTATTCTTTTTGTCATGTGACTTTGCAGAATGTTAAAGGAAATTTATTTATGACAATTGTTAAGGAATGGTAAGACAGACTTTATGCAGGGGAGCTATTGTGATACAGAGTGGTACAGAGACCACTACAATGAGGTATTGTAGTAAGGGAGAGAGATTGGGTTTGACTCTTAATACGACATGGAAAAGAGGGAATTTATAGCCAAGGAGTAGAGTAGGGGTGAGTGCATAGAAAATTACTAGGAGGAAATATCATGGATAAGGAAGGAGACTAGCTAAATCAACCTTCAGAATTCTTGCTGAAGGCAGGCTGGGGTGATCAAACATCACTGCGGGATAGTGGAGGATGAGGGGCTCAATTAATTATCAAAGTGAGCAGATATCGAGGATGGGGGTTTCTGGCTAAGCTGCTTTCGTAGGATTTACTAAAGTTGGACAATGCAGAGACGAATACAGAAGCCTCCAAAACAAGGCCTAGTTGAAAAGAGAATTTAGAGGAGCCGGACTAAAGTTTGTTCAAGGAGAGACTCTTTGTCAAGAGAAATAGAGTCGGTGGGGTATATTTCCCATCCAATTGATGTTAGGTTTGGTCATGATTTGCTTTAAGCCATTGGAATATTAGGAAACATGACACTAGCAAATGCATGTGAGGTTGAGTTTGAGTACTTGGTCTCCTCTGCTCATCATGATGAGAGCAAGTCCTAAGTAGTTGTCACACCTTCATCCTGGGTCTTAGAATGAGACACACAGAACAGAGATGCACCTGACCAGAAACTTGTAGTCAACCCTAGCAACCCAGAATCTGAAGTAGAACTGCCCTAGACACTTGCAGACCTGTGAGTGAGAATAAGAAGTTTGTTGTTGAAAGACACTAGGTTTGGGGGGTAATTTATTATTCAGCATTAATTGCAGTCATAGTTGCCTAATACATCATTCCCTAAGGAAAACCTCCCGTGACCTCAAGACTATGACTCACTACTAGCATTTATCACAACTGTAATGAATCTATATCTTGTTCGCCATTCTATTTTAGTGCACAGCATATAGTATGTTCTCAATAAGTGTGTGCTGAAGAATCAATGAAAGACTCCCCAGGTCAAATTTCTCTCTATTTCATATCATGCCCAACTGACTTGCCTCATAGATAGCATTCTTAATAAGCCATCTTAAAAATATGTGACTTTATTTGCAGCTGTGTCTGTCCTCAAGTATTTACAATCCTGAACAGGAGGGAGATAACACAGATTAATAGTACTGTGAGAAAGAAGTGTTTGGAGAGCACAGAATTTGGGAACTGACCTCAGATTTATTTGCAAGGTCATTTGAATATGGAGAGTATAGAATGCCTTAGTGTACTTCCTGGGGAAAAAAAGCTTGAGCCCTTTTAGAGATGTTAATGCTAAATTTTGAAGCTAATAGTAATAGTTACACATTTGCATTACGTGCTTTACCTGTATTATCTCACTTGAGACAGGTAGTCTGATTATCCTTATTTTACAAATGAAGAAAGTAAAGCTCAGAGACCTCAAGTAACTTGCCTGAGTTCATAGAGTTGGTTAAGTGGTGGATATGGGACATATCCAGGGCTGCTTGACTCCAGTGTCAACTTGTAAGATCAACCCAAAATGCCATCAATATAGCCACCGAGTTTTGGGCTCCTGGGCTTAAGTTGCCATCCACCTAGAGCCTTGATTTTTATTTTCCTTATTTAATTCATTATCTCTATCCTCTTTCTTCCCTTTTCCTGAAACAAATCCATTCATAACATTAGTGCTCTTGTTCTGAGCTGGAGAGAGAAGAAAATATGCAAGAAGGGGGCCACTAATTAGCTAGTTTCAGCCCTTCACTAGGCGAGGACGGTTTCTCTATTTTTAAGGCTTCAAGGCAGGGGCAAGGCTGGGCAAAGAACAATGAGTAAGTCATGGAGGTGATCCTTTTAATGATACATTCCCTAATGAAATGGCACTCCATGGGTTCACTTATTAGTAACTTAGCTCAAACAGCCATGTCCTACTGTCAGCTTGGCACTGATGACCCACTGTGACCTCAGAATTGTCAGCTCCACCTGAAAAAGAGCAAATGTAGCAGAAAATACAGAAGCAGCAGCATAATTTGGAGTGGAAAGATTAGAAACAACAGGGAAAGCTCTTGAATCTCTCACTGCAGTTCTACTTTGCTGTGAAATTATGCCAGAAGTGTAACTATTTGCAGAACAGGCTCACCTTGCAGTATTTGGGTTTGCATCTGATTTGTAAACAATAGGGTGACTTGATTGAATGTTTTCAGAGGCTAGATGACAGTGTTGGCACTGGAGGAGTGACTAGCGCAACTCCATTCTCAACTAATTATATAGTGTGGCTCTTCCTTCTGTTTTCCAGGGCATTGGGGTTTTTAACTTTATGTTCAGAAAATGATTTATGGAGAAAATACTTCTGTACAGATCTTGCTTGACAATTGGGGAATTATGAATGATATATGGATGTGAGCGTTTATGATACCTCCCATTTATATAACCTCATTTATTCAAATGACTCGATGCTCTTTGTGTCAATTATTGAATTAAACCTTTTAATATTCCTCTGCAAACAGGAAGTGTGTATTTACTCTTCATTTTATAGTTAGGCAGACAGGACCATGATGATTTCAACTGTCTTTCTTGGGGGACGAGCCAAATCTTACCTTCATGCTTTGCATCCCTGGTGAAAGATCACTCCCTAAATGAGACATTCAAATGAAATGCCCCTTTTTTATGCCTCTATATATTCTCATTGACAATTATTGACTCCTATGCATTTGGTCCTTTCTTTGTGCAAAGCTGAACAAACACATACATTTTTATTGTTGTTTGTTTGTTTCTGAGCTCTGATTGTAAAACTAGAGATTTTCCAAAGTGAGATAAATTCCTAGGAATCGTGTAGCATGAAATCTGATGGTTTTCCTTCTCACTGGTGAAGAAGTTATATTTGTTAGTGAGAAAATTATGGAAAGGGCAATGTATCTGAATCTTAACCAGCAGCTTGAGTCAGAAAAGCATTCCAGATGTCAGACGTATGGTTGACACATGTTGGAGTTGATCTGCTTTTCATGTTGATCTCAGAGTTCCTCTTCACAACTTTCCAAGTCCCTGTGTCTTTTCACATCACGCCACCAGTTTCTCACTTTGTCTCCTGTGACTTCAGAGTAATCAGCTCATTTCTGTCAGACTCTAAAACAGCTCCATTCACCACCAGCTTCTGTACCCTTCCCACCATTGGCTATCTAGTCACGAAGCCAAGCAGTAATGAAAATGGGTTTCATTAAACAGGAATCCTACTTATTTTCTCAAACCACTATGCTAATAATCTCCCTTCTCAATATAAAGGCTTAACCACATACCAATACAACTAGTTTTTTTCAGCTATTTTTTCTGAAGAAGATTATTTCCTGGGGATAAAAATATCCCTCTTCAAAATCTAGGACTTTGTTGTTAGAAATGAAGATGGAAAGTATATAGAACTGCTTTTTGCTCCAGAAGCGAACGGGGCTTGAAACTTCTACCTTTTAATCATTTAGTTTTAAAAATGACCACAAAAGAGATATGAAGAGCTAAAACATTTCCTCACTGAAGAATGAATTTTGCAGGCCCTTATGAATAAATCAAGATGAGTATCAGAATACGGATGTAGTTTATGGGCCTATGAATATGGATAATAGAAATATGTTTGGGGTTTTTTTTTCCCATGGAACAACTGAAACATGTACCAGGACATACACAGTATAATAGTGAAGAAATAGCAGGTCCAGAAATTCTGGTTGGCATTGTGGCTTTAAGACAGCCAACCACACAGTAGGGTGACACCGTTCTCTCTTGGCAGGCTGCTGTTGCAGACCCCATCTGGATTGCGACTGAAGTTCTTCCACCTCTGCACCTTCTATCAAATGTCTGTAGTTTCTAGTTGCATATCTAACACCCTATTCATCTGGAGGCCTGTTTTGAAATCGTCCTTGGTAGTTATCCTGACATCCTGCATCACAGCCTCCATCTCCCTTTTTTTTTCCCTTTCCCCTGTCATGAAGTTTGTGATCATCAGCAAGAAGTCAATTTTGACTCTTTTCACTCTCTGGAGCTTTTAGAGCTCTTTGCAAATACAAGGAGCACGACCCTGGAAATTTCTTTTCCCCCAGAAAAGGAAAAAGCTCCACTTGTCAATCAATCATCCTGAGCATAAGTTCTCACAAAGGAACTCAGAGCAGCCCCTGTCTAAATCTATCAAGGTGGAGGGTGGGGGTGGGGGAAGGGGGGTCACGTTACTAAATAACTGTGATCAGCTTTAAAGTCTAGCTTCAGGGTTATTACTTGCATTGCCTTTCATACTCCTCAAACACAGCACAGATGCACAAAAAAATGAAAGAACACCAAAGCCTTTGTTCCTGGACAAGTTTGAGGAGCAAAGCATTCTGAGTAATGGAATCTCTGGTTAATTGAATGTTAACCTATTTATGGACAGAGCTTTACCTAGGGCAGGAGTTTGGCTGAAGAGCTCAGGAAGATGAATGCCTCTTTTCAGATGTGTACAATTTAACGATTCACCCCATACTACTTTGTATCCTTCTGGTTCTTCTATTTATTCTAAGTTTTATAGTGGATTGTCCATATGTTTCTCTTACTCAGGAGGTTATAAGCAATTTTAGAGCAGAAGTGTTCTTTTCTTTCCATCTTGTAACCTGGAAAATATTTCACGTTGTAGAAGTTCATTAATTATTTGCTGAGTTGAATTGATTTTGCCTCTCTGGTATGTTTTTAGATATATCACTTTACCAATGATAAATGCCCACTCTATATGTCAATGTCTTAACTACAAAAAAAGAGGCCTGAAAAACATGAAGCTATAGGATACTTTGATGACTTTTATAAAACTTGAAAGTAAAATTTTTCATTAAACTTAAGGTATTCATAAAATCATATCTAATATATATAGGTATATACGTATACAAGTACAAACAATATTTATTTGAAATATATTCTAGAAATGTGAAAAGATAGAAGTGGATCATAGAACAATGAAGCACCTTGAAAATACCAGATATATGGCTTAAAGAGAACTGAAAGTGGTTTAATAATGAGCTTTTATTCATCACCTCCCAGCTATACAATGCTGTGTTAGGTTCTCTGAGGGTACAAAATTAGGAAACCAAATATTGAGCCCCTACTTTATTTTACACACTGCTCTAGGTTCATATGGTACATTAGGGGACAACAAAATATGTCCCTGCTCCTTGCCCACACAGAGCTAGAAGGGAGAGCCCAATAAAGAGCAATTAACATAATCAGTGAATTATACAGTGGCCAGAAGGGGATAGACACAATAGACAAAGGAAAAAACAGCTCAGGGTCAGTAGAGTGGCTGCGGAGCATGTTATATACGAGTAGTGCAATCACAGTAGGCTTTATTGAGAAGGCAATATTTGAGCTAAGACATAAAAGAGGTGAGGGAGTTAGCCAAGCAGATATGTGGGGAAGAACATTCCAGGCTAAGGGAATGGTTGGTGCAAAGGGTGAGAGCAACCCTGTGTGTCGAGGGACAGGAGGCAGCCCCGCGGCTGGAACAGAACAACCTAGGAGCAGAATAGTAGGAGGTGAAGTCATGAGAGCTTTGCAGGCCCCGGTGGCATAGGGTCTTCTAGGCCACTGCAAAGCAATCCTCTGAGTAAAATGGAGATCCGTGATACAGTTTTCAGCTGAGAAGTGATATGATCTGAGGTGCATTTTGAAAGGCTTACCTTGCTGCTGTGCTGAGGGAAGACTGTAGATGTACTCGAAATGGAGAGACCAGTTCAGAGACTTCTGTATAATGTAGGTGAGACCTGATGATGCCTGATTAGTTGTCTGACTCCCCCATTGGACTGCAGACTCCCTGAGAAAGGCCCCTCTTGTCCCAGGTATCCTTTCTAACACAAGTTTTGCCACCAAGTGAGTGCTTACATATATTTTGAATGCATAAATGTATAACTTCAGTGTGTCACAGAAAATCCCTAATGTCTCCACAGAAGGTTCAGATATAGTGCTATAGACATGTAGCAGAGGATGAAATCATCTGTACCTTGTAAGGTTCGTAGTGGAGGAAATATTTCAATAAGATTATAAGGACTGGTGGTGATGATAGGAGTAGTACTCAAAATAGTAGCAGCTACCATTTCTTGAGGATCTATTACATTCCAGGCTGTGTGTTAAATGCTTTCCATGTCTCATCAAGTGCAAAGCCCAGAGAAGGAAATCCTCAGCATAGGACATAAAGAAGCAAAGTTCGGGGTTTGAATAAGAGGCAGCTAGTTCTTTTGCTTCGTGGAAAACTTGATGCAGAATATGTAATAGGAAATAAAGTTGAAAAGATAGTGTGAAGCTAGATTGTAGAAGACCTTGAACTCATACATCATATAAGTGTTTTGGATTATTCAGGTTTTTGAAGTTTATTTGTTTATTCAGCAAAGGAGTGATAAGTTTATAGCTGAGTTTGGGGAAGATGAATATAACTCTTAGATTACCTTTGGGTCATTTAGCTGGAGAATAAAACTAGACGAGCAGTTGTTTCTAAGGTCAAAATTACAGTTTTATCATTTGGAAGCATCGATGTGGGAAAACAGAAGAATGACGCACCCTAACATTTGTATGAGTCTGTGTAGTTTATAAAACCCTCGCAGGGTATTATCCCACTTGATCATCACAGCAACCCTGCTATGTGGCACTGTGATCACATTTTACAAATGAGATGATTTATGCAAAAGCACAATCTGGCCTGTAGTAGATACTCAAGAAACGTTAGCTGAAGTGGAAAAATAAGAAGGCTTAAGCAAATAGAAAGCCTAAGCATATTGGCCAAAGTCATATAGTTGAAAATACATGACAGAGCCAAAACTTAAAACCAGTTTGTCTGAGTATGAGTCTAATTCTCTTTGCTCACACCCTAACTACTTCCTTGTCAGCCACCAGAAAGCCTCAAAGTTTTTGGAAAATGACAGGTGAAGAAATCAAGCATAATACTTAGTTAGCTAACTTAAGGCAAACTCCCAATATGGAAGCTATTATTTAGTATTTAATATAAAATTTTATTCTATTTTAAGTGTTTCTGACATATGCATATGCATATATTTATGTTATATATATGCTTTTATATGTTACTATATATTCGTATGTGTATATACTGGGGGTGCCAAAAAAATTATACACATTTTAAGAAAGGAAAACTGTATTAAAATTGTAATGCTCAATATATACCGATAACAAAAGATGAATACAAGTCACGTCTGACTTCTGCAATTACAAGAGGTGCTCAAAGTGGTTACCATCAGCATCCAGACACTTCTGATTACAGCGAACTACTGCCCGAGCAACACTGATCAAAATGTCCTCTTGTATACATTTTTTTGGCACCCTTGACAGTTATTTATTTATTTATTTATTTATTTACTCACCACAGGCCTTGGAGAAATAAGTGGTACATCCAATCCCCTCCTTCAAATGTCCAAAATGTGGTGTTATCCGTTGAACATTTCCTGGGAAGAAAACTAAGTTCCTGGCACAATGACATATGGCATGGGTGCAGTGTGGTATATCAGTAGACATGGCATGGGCTTTGGATCCCTATAACCTTGGTTTTAATCCGGATTCCTTTGCCATTTTTTACCTGTGTGGCCGTGGGCTGGTCACGTACCTTCAGTTTCTTCATCTGTAAACTGTAGATGAGAGAGCCTTGTTGGCAGGTTTGGGTGAAGATGAAAAATAATCCATGTAAGTAGCACAGGGGCTGCCCCTTTGTAGGAGCTTCCTGCTGTGACAGAGCTCATGGGGCTGTGCTCCCTCAGACAGAGGCAGACAGGCACGCAGATAATGCCACTAGAACTTGCTATTTGCTACAAGGGTTATATATAACAAAATACTCTGATTGCTTGAGTGTTTTCGGTATTAACTTTACCAGGATATTTCTGTAATAAATACAGTAGGCACCTAGTTCACAATTCTATAGAAAGATCATTAGCTAAGCTAAAGTGAAAGTTAAAATAAAAAAATGGTATGTTATGTCCAAACTATCAGGGTAAAGAAAAATTGAGTACTGTGTTTTGTCAGGTATAATGTGCTCCTGTGTATAAGGCATGCATGCTTTTGGCTCAAAGTTTCAGGAAAAAAAATCTTTCGTTTTAATTTTTTTAATTCAAATTTTTATTTGTTTACATTTAGGTACTAGTTTTTTTGTATTATAAAGGAATTTTGGAATTTATTTTTTAACATATTATGGTACAAAAAGTTTTATGTAACAAATAATTACAAAACACAAGAACAGATACAAAGCACAAGAAATTTTATGTACCAGTAACAAATGTATGATATTAACACATCATAGAAGGCCAAGAACTCTGCGTCATTGCAAGTTCTTGGTAAGTTCAACAAAACCGATTATCATATTCCACGGTATTATTTTGCATATGGATATTATTGATTTCTAGTTACACTCATAAGCATAAATAAAAGAATGAAAAACTTTATATAGATACAGAATTAGTACTACCCATGTATAATGCTCATCCTTAATTTCCCCTCACAAATTTGGACAATAAAGTGCACATTATACACAGCAAAATATGGTAATTACAAACCCAGGCATTTTTATCCTACTGCAGTTTGTAACCTCAATAATCCCCACCTCTTTAGATTCTCACTGGTTTTTAGTCCCTGTCCCCTTTGAATGTGGGCTCTCTTAGTGATTTCCTTCTAATGAATAGCATGTGGGATAAGTGATGGGATGGCACTTCTGAGACTGAGTTACGAAAAGACTATGACTTTTGTCTTGATCACTCTCTGGAACATCCCTCCCCTGACACATATTCCCCTCTCTCTTTCTCTGCTGCTCTATTGCTCTCATCACCAGATGTTATGTTCAGACAAAACCCAGGAAGTCTAGGGACAGGCCCCAGATGATGAGAAACTACATGAGTGAGGGTGAACAGGGTCAAATATATGGAGATGGAAGGAGAACTAACTCTGGGTGGTGAACACACAATGTGATATATAGGTGATGTCCTATAGAATTGTACCCTTGAAATCTACGTAACTTTACTAACCAGTGTCACCCCAACAAACTTTAATTGAAAAAAAATAAATCACATGAGTGAGCTGACATGGAAGTGGATCTTCTAATGCTGCCAATAGCCATGTGAGCAGGCTTGGACACAAATTCTCCCGTGCCAGTGGAATCTCGACATGACTGACAACGATTTGACTGCACTCTGAGCCAGAGGCACTCAGTTAAGCCTCACCTAGATTGCTGACCCACAGAAACTCTTAGATAATACATTTGTTGTTTGAAGCTGTCCATCCAACCTGGAACAAATGTACGTTTTTCTAAGCATGGGAGTATTAGCACCCCATTCAACTCGAATATTTTAACAATGTAATGGAAATCTTTGTTTTATTCCTATACTAGGGTCTTTGCACTCGTGTTTGACATAGATACCATTTAAAAAAAAGAAGAAGAAATCTAACCAGAGAACAATTTTATTTTGCCTTTTTTTTTTTACTTAGTAAGAATCATTGGATGAAATATTGTTAGACTTAATAAAATAAAAAATAAGCAAAAGCACTTTGTTTTTACCCACTAGTGAAAAAGTCAGGCATGGCATGGCATTGCTGAAAAACACTTTGAATACCACAGTAATAAATCACAACACAATTTAAGATCCAGGCTCACAAATGAGATCTGCGCACAGAACTCTGGCTGCTCAGAAGGGTGTTAGAAGAAAGCATAATAACGGAATCTCAAGAAAAGAAGGATCTATATAACTGAAAGCAAATATTTCACTTTTACTCTACGAGATGAAACTGCAAATAGATTCATCATCCACTTTTTAAAAGACACGGTACAAAATAGATAATAGCATTAGTAAGTTGAATGTATACAGCACTTTCATGTCTGTTCTTCATAATGTTCATCTTCTATATGTTGTTTCATAGGTCAGTTGTGAAACAGGTCAGATTAAATTTGTTGCCCCATTTTAGATATGAAAAACAGAGGTTTGATTCTGTCACCTTGGGGTTGCAGATGGACTAAACCATCTTTCTATGCAATCATTTAAAATTTTTAGTTCATAACTCAAACATAATGAAACAGGTATCATCTATCTATCTATCTATCTATCTATCTATCTATCCATCTATCTATCTATCTATCTATCTATCTATCTATCTATCTATCTATCTATCTATCTATCTACTATCTATCATCTATCACCCATCCTTTGATCCATCCACCTCTCCATCTATTTTCTGTACTTATCCAAAGGTCAGCTATCTGACAATCTCAGCTGCCTGGAAGACAGTCATGACCCAGGAGTTAAGGCAAAAGATTGTCAGCATTGGCTAACATAACTGCTCATGACACATACATTAAAACCTAGGCTCTGAAATGGGAACATTAAACTCTTTAAGGGGATCTTAGATATTCTATGCAGAACCTATGGACACTTATTTGAAATACAATGCTAACAAGTTTGGTTTTGTTCATTTTTTGTTTCCAAGACCAGAGCAGACTAATGGAGGAGAGACTGAGAAATGGTAGTGAGAGGCTGACACACTGACAGAATTATCTGACAGCAAGGAGGGATAAAGAAGAAATTAAAAAGCAATCATGGACCAGTGAAAGCAGATTTTGAACACTTTTAAGGTGGTGATAAACATCATAACCTGTTTCAAAGTGCTCTACAAGAATTAATGCCCATAATTATCACCCCCAAATCATTAAACTGTCAAAATAAGATCAGTAAGTTTAAGGAGACAAACTAATTGAAGCTGGCATATTTTGAGTATTTGTTTTATAGCGAGACCTGTGCTTGGTGCTTTACATACGTTATCTCTAATCCTACAGGTTTTGGAGAGAGAAAAATGAGATTCAGAGTTTAAGCCACTTTCTTAAGGCCATATAGATGCTAATAAGTGTATGAGCTAGGATCCAAATTCAGATTTCTCTGATTGAAAATCCTCCACACTCTGTCCATTACCCCATACTACCTGAAAGATGCCCATAGAAACTGATTGTGGAGGGAAAAAAGTATTTTAGTGTATAAAGGTATGTAGTTTGCTAATCTAGGAACCCAATCAATCTTATACTACCTGCTATTCCTCCAGGTAAGGGAAGTGTTAGTCTTTGTGTACTTTGGCAGGGAAAGGAGTATATTTTCTGCTTGACGTGAACAGGATTTAAAAGAAAAAAAAAATTATATAACAACAGAACAGATTACTTTGTTAGGTAGTGAGGTTCCCATCTCTGAGGATATTGCAGCCATCGGGACTTAACATTTTCCAGGATGCTGGAGACCTTATTTCTATACAGAAAAGGACATGGATCACTAAGAACCTGCCTCATTTCTAAGAATCCATGCCTCAAAAATACAATTGCATCTTAATATACAGTGTTTCGAACAACTCATAAGTGGTGAAGAAAGATTTGCGGCTAGATGAATTATCATTCTTCAGAGCACAAAAATAGTGTGTTCAACCCTTTTGGCAGTTGCATTTAGCTAAGCAATTTTTTGTGTCTTTAATTCTTTGGTGTCAGATGGATCACTGAATGTTCCATGCTTAATTACCAAATCTTCATCATCCCCAAATACTTTGTGCTTAATATTTATTAAAACCCCTTTTTCAGTGAGACAAACCTCATCTACCATCTGAAATCTCATTTTCCTGACATTTTGTAGATAGTAGTTATGAACTAATAATATACAGAGCTGTTTGAAATCATCATTCCTTATGTTATATTATGAAATTAATTTTTCCTTTTGATTTTTAATACGTTTCTCTTGTTCTGTTCAAAGAACGGTAGGGTGCCCTCCTAGTGATAATTTTGACCAGTCATTTTAAATTGCTATTCAAAATGAACTAAGTAGGGTTTCACATGAACATTTCTATTAAATTTCCCATGATGTTACTTATGATTGAAAAATAACTACTGTGGTTAAAAAAAAAAAAGTGCCAAAGGACTATATGATCAAACATTTTATATCTTACTCAAAACAGATGAAATAAACCTAAATAAGCTTATATGAGGAAAGATAAATACTTGCAAGAAGTTTAATTGATTAATACATTTGGCCATTCATTCCAGGGCTGGCTTATCTGTCAGGCTCAGTGGGTACAGTGTGTGGGATTCACAATATTTTTGGTGCACCCCAAAATATTTCATTTTAAAATCAGAAAAAGTATGAACTTTTAGGTCAAAGAACATATTTTAACATATACTATTAATATATTCATCTTTATAGCAATACAATTATAAAATATAATTTAAAAAACTCTTTTAATGGAGAAAATGGCCTTTACAAGCAAAAGAACCCAGGGCCTGTGCAGAGATAATGTAGTTCAGATTCACTCACGCTAACAAGGTTTACTGAGCTCCCTGCTATTTGTCAGGGACTCTGCTGAAACTAGTGTATGTGTGGGGTGGGGGGACAGTGGCGTGAAGTGGTAGATTGAATAAAAGGAAGAAGACCCAGCTTTTGTCCTCAAGGGACACATGAACCCCTAATAAGTGGGAAAAGTATGTGAATTAATCATTATAATGCAATTTGATAGGTACAAAGGAAATACTGAGGAGGCAGTGACCAGCTCTGCCTGGTGGCAGTGGTGGAAGGAATAGCACATGGTCGTTACACTGAGTCTTGAGAGATGAGGTGGGTTAGTAAGGGACTAATAAGGTGAGGCTAGGTTCTTGGCAAATAGATGTCATATGACAGGCCTGGGGTATGATAGGCCTTGGTATTTTTCAGAAACTGCAGATAGTTCATATGGCTTCACAGAGTATATGCAGGTATGCTAGGGGTTGTGGAAAAGGTAGGCAGGGTCCAGAGCAGGGAGCTCAGGAAAAAAGCCTGGGTGCCATCAATGCCGTGCCAATGAGATTGCATTTTATTCTATAGGATAAAGGCTACATTTCTTAGCCTTGGCATTCAATACTGTGACTATCTGGTCCCCACTTAACAGTACCATCTTCCAAGATGCTCTACTGATATGTTCTACTGCCGATCATCCCCATAGATCTACTTTCCTACTTCTGCTCTTGTGCATGTTTTTCCTTTATCTGAATGGCACTGTCTTTCTCTCAAAACAGCCATCTCAACATAAACTTGCTTCCTGAAGCCACCTCAACCCCAGGCAGCATACTCACAAGTTCAAAGCAGTTCAAAGTTGAGAAGAACCTTCGGGATTATCTAATCATTAACCTCCATTTTACCGATAAAACTGAGGCCCAGAGAGATCAAGTAACTTGTCCTGTTTCCATAGTCAGTGAGAAATGGAAGCACAATGGAACCAAATTCATCTGACTTTTGGTGGGAACAGTTCTATAGCCATTGTCTTCACATTTGATTTTGTAATTAATCATGTACTGTCTTGACATAACTGATGTCTTCATCTATTTAAATGTTACTGTTTGCTTTGTTTATACCATGATATATTCTCCCAACCAAATGTTATCGCCTTGTGGTCCGGACCTGCCTCTTACGGTGATTTCCTACAGGACCTAAAGCAGTGATTCAACGTGTCAGGAAGCCCTTAAATAGTTAATAATCTGATTTATTTTTCTCATAGTCATGAAATAATTTGCCTACATTATACATTTTATTAAATCTATGGCAAGATAGAAAACAGCACTTGTCTTAGTTTGGGTTTCAAGAAGCAGGGACTGTCACGTAGATCCTGTGCTTTTGATTTATTGACTGTGCTCTTGAAAATATCCTGGGAGAGAGTGAGGATAAGGGAAGGGGAAAGAGCAAGTCTGGCCTTGGCAGCCTGGTCTACTGGGGTTTCTGGAGCATAAATCATTCCACAGAGTTGTCCTGCTTTGAGAGAGGAGACCAGCCTTTTCCACTACACTCAAAGCAAGTCATTGTCTGTGGGCTGTCCCATGGTGGTGGTGATGGTGGTGGGGGTGAGGGGAGTGTAATCTCCTTGTCTGCTAAGGAGAATTGTCTAGAAAGGGGGCAACTGTGAATCATTGGTAGACAGCGGCTTAGGATGGATGTGCTGACTCAGTAAAGGAAATCTGGGCAGAGCACCTACAGCATTCATTGCTACTTTGATCTGGTGGACAAAAAAAAAAAAAAAAAAAAAATTCCTCCGAAACAAATAAATAGAATAATCCAAGGAAACAAACCAAATAAACAAATTCTATGATAGAACCATAGAATTCATCTTCTCCATCTAAATTCTGACCTCTTCTACTAGATCATAAATTTTCTCAAGTTATTTTCACTGAACCTCACCTAACCTAATGTCTATATTGACCCTTAGACTGAGAAAAACAGATTTAATGTACAAACAAATTATTCAGTTCTTCTAATGGCATAGCTTGCTATCTCAGAGGAATGCAATCACTGCTGAGAAAAAAAAAAGCCATAGATCTCAGGGATGAAATCATTTCCAAGGTTTTGAAGAACAAATACTGTAGTTTCCTATTTTACCTCCAAATAGCCACAATGACCGAGGAAAGCACCAAACCCCAAAATTAATCCTCCACCCACACCCCACACCCCAAAAAAAGCACCAAATAATTTCATCTACAGATTATATTAAAAAAATAAAGAAAAAATAAACTAAGGTCTATATTAATGGAGATTCTTTTTTTAACGATCTCATCTGGTACAGAAATGTCTGTTGGGTGCAGAGGTACAGCTCTGGAATTAAAACCCAATCTGCCCAACAGTGCGGAGTCTGGCTATGTGTGACAGGTCCTGAAGACACTCTCCCTTTGAACCTCTAAAGTAATTTTGCTGGTTCTAATCTTAGTTTGAGCCCAGCGATTATGATTCCACTAGGTCTCTGCTAATTCAAATGTTCTCATTCCCATCATTTTCACAAAAGCAAGTCCACCTTTTACTCAAGCCTTGAACACCTCAGTTTACTCCAGGAAATCTGCATTGCCTCCCACAGAGGGCATGGCTCTGAATCGGAATTTGGGTTTAGTAACCAAAGGAGACTCTGCTTCCAAAAGCTTTGCCCACTGATGCTAGGCAGCAAGGAATACACCTGGGCCCGTGCTGTGGTTTCTTTTTCTATAGTCACTTTTATCTGCCGCTCCTGGGTTGATTTTTTATCTTTTTTGTTTTGTATGCCTCCCCCAGGATGAGATTTAGAGTAATTTAGCCTTCCATTGTAAAGCTGTAGCAGGAAGTTCTTGCAGACACACGTGAGCATCACGAAGCTTAGGTGGGATCCCACCCCCTGTGCTATTTCCTTCATTAGCTCCCAGATCACATGCCAGCCAGTTCCTGTGACTTTGCTCATAATGTTATGAATATACATTTGGAGAAAATAATTAGTAATAATAATTTCTAAGAAAACTGGAGTTAAAACTTTCATGTTGTCTGCGTTTCTCTTGAATTTATACCTAATTACATTATATTTAAAATATGACAAGCTCCTAATGCATTTGGCATGGAAAGAAAAATCAAATGGGCACTCAAAAGTGTTTCTCTGAGAAAGCATTTTATCATGCAACCTCTGTAATTACAATTACTTAACCCTCAGGTTGTGTTGGAAGGTAAATAAGCAGTCAAAATAAATACTGGTCCCCTAAACCTTCCTTAGCTTTTACTTCACTTTGCACATTTTAAACTTTAAAACATAATTAAAGAATCGTTTAAAGGGGGTGGATTTCCCCCAAACCTATTTTCAATTACTAAATAAATGAGTTTTAACTAGAAGGTCGTGGAGGAGAGGAACGTCTTAGGTGACTTCAATTCTTTCAGCACAGGAGGCTGGGAGAACAGAGGCAACATAAATGGGAGCTTGGGGATGCGAACTATTTTTGGTGGGAAGATAATATTGATTTTGTTCATGGTATATTTGAAATGACTTAGGATGTTCAAATGGAGATTCCATTTGAACTCTGAGAGGTGATGAGAAGTAAGACATAATGAAAAGGTCGGGAGTCATTACCATCTTTCATACCTGTGGATCTGTTCTAAATGTCACAAATTTATCCTCCCCGTTCACCTGTATTTAGGAGAAAGAATGTGCCAGACATCATAGAGATTACACAAGAGGCACAAAGCAAAGGCAGGCCTGTCTGTGGACCATCCCAGGACAACCTCTTCAGTACGTCCATGAGGGCAAGGGGAGAGCAGCTGAGTGACTCCTGCAAGCCCCACTCTATATGCTAATGCCTTTAATGGGTTTGTCCTGATGAAAATTCAGGAGTTAGAAATTGGCCATTTTTCATTTCCATTCATTTGATAAGGGGTGGTCACTTAGACACTTTAAGCCCCAGGAGATTATGGGTTTTGGCTTAGCTTCCCACATGACTAAAGGAGGACACAATTTCTGATAATTCCTTCTTCTAGAGGGTAGAGAAATAGGGCAGGGGGAAACTTAGTCTGGTCCCAATTCTGAACCTCGAGATGAAATTGGTTGATGAAGTGGAAGTGATTGACACTAGGGAGGACAAGTGTCCATGCCAGGTCATCTTAAAGCGATAGCTAAGAGTAAGAAAGTTGGGCCTCATCAGATGTATTCCCTCAACTTCAGGAGGACTGGCATTTTAAAAGGAGAGGAGAACAGACAGGAACAATTCCACAGCAATATTTTGAAAGGACAGAAAGTTTAAGAGAACTGGAAAACATTCAAGAATAAGATTCTAACTATGCAATTTCCCCCAGGTTTTTTGGGGTATAATTGACAAATAAAATTGTAAGATATTCAAAGTGTACAAGGTGATGATTTTTTGATCAAAAATATATAAAGGATTCCCTCTATTGAGTTAACACATCCATCGTCTCACATATTTACTTTTGTTTTTAATGAGCTCATTTAAGTTCTACTCTCTAAGCAAATTTCAATTATACCATACAGCATTATCAAATATAGATACCGTGTTATACAGTAGATACTCAGACCTTATTCATGTTAGTGAGGTGAAAGTTTGTACCTTCTTACCAAATTCTCCCTACTTCCACCCCACAGTCCCTGGCAACTACTTTCCTACTCTATTTCTATGATACCATGGTATTTGACTTTCTCTGTCTGCCTTATTTCACTGAGTATAATGCCCTCTGGGTTCATCCATGTTGTCTCAAATGACAGGATTTCTGTATTCCCCATGGCTGAATGATATTCCATATATATGTATAAATATACATATATTGTTTGTTTGTTTGTTTGTTTCTTTATCCATTCATCCATTAATGGGCACTTAGGTTGTTTCCATGCCTTGGTTATTACGAATAAAAATGATGCAGTTTCAAATGATCTTAGTGAGTAAAAAACAAAAACAAAGCAAAACAAAAAACCCCAAGAGACTTTATTAATGAAACTAAGGATAAATCAGAGAACAGAAATATTTGACAATCCCAGATTTTCATATATAAGCTTTTAATAAAAAATGAATAATTTATCTAAATAAATAAACTTCAGTACTCAGGATATTAACATTTGTTTAGTTAGGCAGAGACTTCCAAATTATTTTTTCTACTTTTGTTTATATCACACGGGAAAGACTGAGGCTTAGAGCTGCCAAATGGACAGATTAAGGTCAGTTTCTTAGTGACACAACCATAGCTGCAACCAAATTTTTCTAATTTTTAGTTCAGGCCTCTCTCGACCACATTAGCGTTTTCTAAACAATGAACTGAGGATTCTGAGGGATCCAAAAGCTTCTCTGGAGTGAAACGGGACCCTGGGTGAGCATGCTCTGGTTGTATCCCAAACCTCACTACCCTGAGCCCCACTTTCAACCAAGAAATTTACTCAACTTTCTGTTTTATAAATACGGTGACAAAGGATGATTTAATTTTTACAGAGTGTTCCGCTATAATGTTTGAAAACCTGTACCAGCCAATGCATTTCATTAGTTATAATTTTCCAAAAT